>NC_081185.1:50760806-51060806 GCF_029867415.1 Vicia villosa
TTTCGCCTGAAAATTTTGTAAATTTGGGTACCTTAGTGCCCCTAGGCAATTCTGTCTGCATGATATAATCTGATATAGGGGATGTATAATTTGGACGTCTAAGTCCAGTACTAAGGCCATTATTGGCCATAACCCTTTCTATCATGGCAGTTAAGTTATTTTCTGTAGCCAAATTTTCTCTTCTGACTCTTTGGACAACCTCATCTGGGTGTTCGTTCCTACCCACAACCCTTAATCTGGGTCGCTCCTCCTCCGTTTCCTGTCGAACGGGGATGGTTCTTTGATTTGAAGCCTCTAAGTTAATTACTGGAGTTCCTTCGATCGTCTTTGTTCTTCGTGAGGGGCCTACATCCCTAGTGGCTGTCCTAGATAACGGAACTATATCTTGTATACGTTCCATAATGGGCCTCTCTTCTTGATTCGAAGGTTGTTTGTCTTTCCTTCTAGGTGGTGTTACTCCCATGAACTCTGCCATTCGATTCATTTGAGATGATATCTTCTGGAAAGTCTCCACGTTTTCCCTATTTGTAGTAGCAATATTTGTCACTAGTGGGTTTAAAATTGAAGTCAATTCTCTGGCCAAAGCCCCTAGCATATCATGGTTGCTTGCATCCATTTCTTGTTGAAATGCTGCTTGGTTATTTGTGGTAAAGTGGGGCATCTGGGTAGAAAAACTAGTGTTGTGTGCACTTCGACCCACTGAACCAACATTCGGTGAAAATGTCGCATTGTTAGTTGGGGCATATATAGGTCCTGCCCCTCGTACGCCTGTTCCATATTGGTATGGCATTCCATATGGATTATTTGGTCTCCATTCGAAAGCCGAATTCGTGCCTTGACCAAACAAATTGTTTGCAGCATTTGTCGAGGAAAACGGTACGTCCTCTGCACTTGTGGATGAGGGTGCGGTTGTCGACACTGAAACTGGAATAGTCCCTGAGGGTCCTGTATTATTTTCAGGCATAGCCTGGGAATTATCTGCAGGTCTCGATCCATTTGGACCCGTTGTATCCCGTGTTCCTTGAGTGGAAGTCAAATTTGCCGCTCCTGATCCTGAACCTTGTGGGGGATCTTGATCACCCCCTGCACTGGCCGTAACGACCATTTTCCTGTTGTACCTTCGTTTGGGAATCGGTTGTGCACTGTTTGTTAATTTACAGTTCCTAAGGTTCATACAAGGTCTTGATATTGTCTAGACAAAAATAAAGCAATTGATTAAAACAATCCGCTTGACACTGTCCCACCGGGTGTGCCAATTTGTTTACGGTGATTTCCGGTAAACAACCGCTAGTCTTCCAAACTATAATAAATATGATTTGGTTACTCGCAGGATCGACTAGATTGATCCTAGGACACATAGTCAAAAAGATTGTTATCAATGTTCATTCGAACCATATTCATGATTCGTCTTCTTCAATAAGCGTTGTTCGATTAAAGAACAAGTAATCTTGATAATCACTTTGTTATATGTAAGTATGATTTCAATGAAAAGATAAGTAACATAACATATGAAACTAAAAGGACTGTTAAAACGTAAAGAATCTTAGAATGCAGAAACGTTAAAGACTTTGAAAATAAATGACATGAAAGTAATTCGAAAGTAAATGACATTAAAGTAAAGATACAGAAATGTAAATGGCAAGAAGTAAATGGAATGCAGTAATTCTGAAAGATATTCGAAAACGAAAGATAATACACATGTATTAAAGTGGTGGTGTCATACGTACATTTTCTCAGCGAACTCTTTCTCTTAACACTTGATACTTGAGTAAATATGTGAGTGATTTGTACAAAATGAACACACAGAATCCTAACATTAAGACTCCTATTTATACTAGTTTCGACCTTAACGGTCCTACACTAATCTGCTGCCACGTCTCTCATAAGAACTTCCAGCGATGCCATCTGTTTCTTGGACAGTTACGAAACCGTCTTCGAATTTCAAATCTTCCCGCCTGAGTCTGTCTTCGACGCATGGCAGTGTAAAAAACACTACGAAAACACGCTAAGTAGTAATACTTGAATATATTTTATAAATTTTGTCTAAGTCTCCGAAGACACATACTTTCGCTAGCTTTCAGTATTCATTATCTTCATAATGAACTTAGAAATCTGTATTCTCGAAGCATGGCCATCAGTAGCCATCTTTCCTTCGATTTTCCACTTCTTCGAAGGATAATTATTACAAGACGAAATCTTCAGCTAACAGGTAGTGACTAGGTTAGCCGGAGGTTGTTTATCTGTAAACCGGAGGTCGTTTACATAAAATAGCACTACTGATAGTGGAATCTTCTTCCTGGCTTGGTAGCCCCCAGAGTAGGTGTGTTTGTCACCAAACTGGGTCAACAATTGCTTGTGTTCTTTAATTTTTCAGTACTGTGTAAAATTGTTTATATCTTGCCTGTGTATTTCATGACAGACCGGATGTCTCGACATCTTATGGGACATATGGGTCTTCTAAACCATAATTTCATGCTAGATCTTTGAATCATTAAATCTCGGGTAAGATTAAATGCTAGAATGAGTATATTCTCGATGGGTTTTGCTTGAATTTGTTTCTGATATAAAACAAAAAAAAGGGTTAGATAAATAAAATAAATATTCAAGTTATATGATTTTATTCTCTAATAAATATTTAAGAACAATCATCTTAAACCCAAATAATTTTCTGCCCTTGGAATCCATCATAGAGAATTTTTCCAACCTTTTTTCTGTTATTGTAATCCATCATGTTTCATTATCAAATTTGAAATCTAGAATGCTTTTATAATGTATGTCTTTTAGGTTTCATGCGAATCACTAATAGCAGTGGCTTGATCGTTGATACTCATTAAATGGACAACAAATAATTGTTTAAGGATGGTGAATATCCCCAATAAATACACTTAAATATCCCCTCGATTATGAAAAAACCGAGGTAAAAAGTATTTCTTTCAACATACCCCTCGGTTTTATTTGAAAACTGAGGTGAATAAGCTTTTATTTTATTTTATTTAAAAAATTACATTGTTTACACAAAATATTAAAATACATTGTTTACAATAAATCCAAATTCATCATCGTCGTTATTATTCTTGGGTAACAACAAATCTTAGTTGTTATCTAGATTTTGTTGCATACTCTTTTTTTGAAGTTCAATGGATTGAATGCATCCAACTTCGGATAAGTTATTTGTTCCAACCTTTGGAAAATGTTTTTTCGGCATTTGCAGCCCATCATAGAGAACTTTTCCAAGCTCAATCGCAAAGAGCTTGAAAAGATTAAGGTGGGCGCCCATCAATGTTGTTATGACTTAGCCATTTTTGGCATTTTATTTTACCATTTCGGCTTTTAATTTGCGCGTGCTTTTATTCTGCTCTTATTTTAACTTCCTGAAGTGTAAGTTCTTTGCTTTTAGGATTGGCTTAAATTTTGTAAAACAAATAATAGCAACAATAATGTAATGTAGAATAGGATATAAAAACTTGCTAATAGAACATAGGAACAAAACAGGTAAAGCAAGAAGATGTCCTATGGAATGTTGGAACATGTTCTGGAATAACATGTCCTATAAGGGAGCAGTCGACATCACGCCTGCTGAGCTGGATTAATGATATTCAGTTCCAATTTAACAGATGCAGAATATTCTTTAAATATTATGCAAATCCTATATGGCGCAGGTCTGAAGAATCAATCAGAATATTTGAAGATTATATAGTTTCTAAATAAGGAGATATTCTTGGAAGCTAAGGAATTAAAGATCTTGTTTGTAGCAGAAGTATCTATTGATTTGTAACAGCATATTAGCTGTGATTGAAAGCCCAAATCTAGTTGGTTATTGGATATAAAAAGAAGAATTTGGAACCTAGTTTGGTACGCCTCAAAATGTAGAAGTCTAGGGTTTGTCTAGGTGAATCTCATTGGTTGTGGGAAGATCACAATGTTATTCTCGAAGCTGTGAAGCAAGAGAAGTAGTTTCCACCTTGAAGCATGTAGGCAAGAGGTGTATTGTTCTTAGAGGAAGCTTTGAAGCAACTCTAAGTTATTATTCTTAGTCAAGAGTCTTGGCTAGGTATTGTCACGGAAGTGTGTCTTCTTGTTGTTGTTTAAATAGCTGTTACATGGTTGTAACAGTTAGGTGTCATAGGGGAGTAAGCAGAGGTTCTCTTGTCGTAGATGGATTTCTAAGATAAAGATTACATCGGGTAGTGACTAGGTAAACAAGGGGTTATTTATCTATAAACTGGAGGTTGTTTACATAAAATAGTACTACTGATAGTGGACTCTTCTTCTTGGATTTGTAGCCCCCATAGTAGCTGTGCTTGTCACCGAACTGGGTTATCAATCACTTGTGTTCTTTACTTTTCAGTACTGTGTTAAATTGTTTATATATTTCCTGTGAATTTCATGATAGACCGGATGTCTCGACATCTTATAGGACATCTGGGTCTGCTGCACCAGAATTTCAATTGGTATCAGAGCAGGCATCCTGTTCTGTTTCTAGATGATATCCTGGGAGGATACTTTCTTATTTGGCAAGGAAGACTCGTAATGAAAAGATTGTTTGAACTTAGACAGTTCATATTGGAATTGAACAGTCCCTAGAAGTGGAGTATGGATTGTTCATGACATGTGAAGTTTAGCTCCATCTGCTGGTGTAAAATGTGGAACTTGGGGAAAGTTCCTACATGTGGGCACCTGAGATGAGGTGTTTTTGTGGTGTCTGAAGAAAGTTGAGGAGCTGTTGATGTATTTCGGCTGCATGGTATCTCTTTCAAACCTGGGTGTCTTAGCATTAGGGTTTGACCGCCTCAGGAACTGCATCATATGAGAAGTAAGTTTAGTCAACTGAGTAAAGTGGCCAACGATACTTGAGTTCTGGTTCTCAAGTCAACTCATAAAGGCACTTTAGTACGGTTGATGATTACTTCTTCAAGGAATATGTCACCTATGTTAAAGAAAGATTGAAGCCATTTATTTTGGCCTTTAATATAGTCTTCATAAATCTTGATCCCCTTAAGGAGGTAACTCTGAGGCCGATTGTTGTTGGTAAAGCAGGGTTGTCTGTTTTGAAGCTGATAAAAGGATGCTTTTGAGGCAACAATTACTTTAGCACCATGTTCAGTTGTATGTTCCAGAAGAAGAAACTAATGTCCTATCAAATGCTGGGACATCATGTCGGCTGGAATGAAATTCCCTGTTGAACGGATGCTTTGGGTACTAAACAAATGTGTTGTGTTCACATAAGTTTAGGACCTTCTCCTGATCTGGAAGAGGAGGCATCCATGTCGTATCTAAGAAATTGATATCTTAGACATGTATGTTGACCAGGACACAGTCAACATCCTAGTTACTCATTAGTTAACATGTCAAGGACATTCCCCTCTGATGTTTCAGTTATTCCTCTGATTAAAAGAACCAGATTTGTGGAATGATGGTTCTTGGCCATAAAACAGATTCTGTGTGGGAGGTTCTATAAGAGTTTATCAAATGTAAGTTGTGCTACTAGTGAGGGAGATGATATATTATTCTCCAATATGATTCTTATAGGTTGTTGAAGGTACCCCTAATCTAGAGTTGAAGGGTTCTAAAGGGATGTGAGACATAATGCCTTAACATCATTGCCTTGAGAATTTATTAGAGGTATTTCGCAGATGTTGGTTCTTCAACAGGATAGAGGTTGCCTACTCAAACCTGACATCTTCATCAAGTCTGTAAGAGCATTGAACTCTTGTTCTATGGTGGAAGATACTTTCAAGGGATCATCTATTGTATAGTTGTGTCAACCTGAGATAAGTGGTTGATGGGTGTCTACAAAATTGAAGTGTCATCTGAATCTCCTAGGATGAACATTTAGGATTCTTATCTGGAGTAAGGAGGAGTGGTTGTTCCAGATACCTTGTAGAGGGAATCTCCTCTCTAGGTGCAGAATGTTGGTGGTTCAAGCATCTCAAAGTCAGACAGGGGGTCTGAACATTAGAAGACTCTTGAGATGTGCATACTGTTGCATGTGTATGATTTAGATTTTGAATTTGATTGGCTACAGATGGTTAATCCTCTTGTATCCCTTGAAAGAGATATGAATGGACTACTATGAGTTTTTCCAGAACCATAGTGTTTGATCAAGTCCATATGATTGAGCTTGATGTCGGATTCAGTGTTGGAACATCATCTCCAGAGTTTTTTTGCTTCCTCAGCCAAGTAAGTATTGTATGATCAGACTGAGGTTAAGGTCAAGCCACTGATCTGATCTCGAATGTCTTGGCTTCCATGACTGGATGGCATGTCGAATATTCAGCAAGTACCACAGGTATGATGAACAAGGTCAGACAAAAGGTCCTACCTTGTGTGAGAAGGTAACCTTGTCTTCCTAAGAATATATACTCTGACGGGAGCTGAGTATTTATTCATGATCTGTTAAGGGTTTGTATGTGTCTAAGGGTCAATACTCTGACGGGAGACTAAGTATTTGTCTAAGGAATTATGCACTTCTACAGTCTGAACCCGAAGTTTAGAAAGGGCGTGAGGACTTCATTATCTCTATAGTATTCAAGGGTGTTTTTTTGGATGTGTGTTGTAAAAGATTGTCTTAAGGATCTCCTTTCACAATGATTCCTTTGAAAGTTGATGTGCTTGGGTTCTGTGTGGTAAAGCTCATGTCCTAAATGATGTTGTAACATCATGTTGGATTGCTGGAACTGAAGGTTCTGATCATGTTTGATAGCAGGATGATTTGGAAACTCGTGATTACTATTGTTGTTAGGACTTAACTAGTCTCAGCTCTTAAAAGTGAATGTACAAGCAGCGGAAAGGCGTCATATAATGTGACATGTTTAGGAAGTTTTTTTTATTCTCTTCTAGCATTCTTGAAAGAGACTAATTTTACTTGGACCTAAGCAATGCCGGTAGAAAACTAAGGAGGTGTTAAAATAAGTTTCTTGTATATGGATAGGTTCAACTACACATTCCCAGATGTAGCATTAGGTATCCATGATAGGGAAGTGGAGTAATTGTCCATGTTATATGTCTGTGTGGTGTAATCCTTGTACAGTTTGGGTACTAGTCAAGCAATACAGAGCATATATGATTCAAGATGCTTGCATTAATGAAAAGAAACTTATATTTACTCTGTGTTTCTTGAGGGCTTCTCTAGTTTTTGTTGGATTCTCAGGACCCACATGCTATCAAGGAAGAGCATGATGGACAACCTTGGCTCTCTAGGAGAACTCGTGTGCACTAGTAGATGTTGGTCAAAAAGAGAAGACAATGTCTGACGGAATGTCAGGACATTATATCAGATATGTTTGCTACATGACTAGCAGAAGGATTTTGTTTGAGATCACACGTGTCAAATGAGTACAGAGAGGTAAGTTAAGTGTACAAGTGCATGCATTGGGACTATTTCCTTTTCAGCGGAAACAGCCAAAATCTAGAAAAGGTATTCAAAGCTACGTTTGAATAAGTGTAAATTGAATGGATAAGAGTTTCCTCTAGAATGACGCTTTCTTTTCACCAAGAATAGTTGAACCATTCAAGGATCATTAATATCAAAGAACAGATCCAGCTATTTATAAAGGTCTCTTCTTGCATCTGTCACCCTGTGAGTGTTTGGTATCATATTCAACATGGGCTTTGTGTATGTGTGGGTGAGTTGTGTTTGCGTTTGGTTCTGTGAGGGATTTCTTTGTCAATTTTTGGCCAAAAAGAGGGAGAAAGGATTAAATTAAATGAGTCTGGAACTGGGCTTCTCGAGTGCTGAACAGACATGTCAAAGAGGAAGAAGTCGTGTCCTATGTCTAATTTGGAAGGAAATGCATTTGTGACTTGTGATATGAGTTATGAACACAGTTGTGACCCGTGTTCTGAGTTACCCAGGGTAGCATGTGGATACTTCTTAAGTTTCCTCTCATGCTCTAGGTTGACTGGTGGCTCCTGATCAGGAAATGCTTAGAAGATTCTCTTATGCCACCATTGGTCTTCTATGATGAGAATTGGTTCCTGGGTTGAGGGGGAGTGTAACCCATCTTCTTCCTCATGTACACCAAATTACCTCTGGACTGTCTACACATTGATCCTGAGGTTTCTATTCATTGGTGGTAAGGTCTTAGCTGAAATGGAGCTCATTCAGAATGCTGGATTGTAGATGTTGAACAAGATGTCCTGACATCTTAACTGAATCCATCCACAGTTGTTGAGATCTACTGTTGCCAATAGATGTGTTTTCTTTATTACCTGCTAAGTTGTAATTTTTAATTTATTTAGTTATTTGTTTTAGCCAAAATTTGCCAAAGGGGAAAATTGTAAGTTCTTTATTTTTACAATTGGCTTAATTTTTATAAAACAAATAATACCAGCAATAATGTAATGTAGAATAGGATGTAAAAACTTGCTAATAGAACATAGTTACAAAACAGGTACAACAAGAAGATGTCTTATGGAATGTTGGAACATGTTTTTGAATAACATGTCCTATAAGATAGCAGTCGACATCGCGCCTGCTGAGCTGGATTAATGAGATTCAGTTCCAATTTAACAGATGTTGAATATTCTTTGAATATTATGCAAATCCTATATGGCGCAGGTCTGAAGAATCAATCATAATATTTGAAGATTATATCATTTCTAAGTAAGGAGATATTCTTGGAAGCTAAGGGATTAAAGACCTTTTTTGTAGCAGAAGTATCTGCTGATTTGTAATAGCATATTAGCTGTGATTGAAGGCCCAAATCCAGTTGGGTATTGGATATAAAAAGAAGGTTTTGTAACCTAGTTTGGTATGGCTCAAGATGTAGAAGTCTAGGGTTTGTCTAGGTGAATCTCCTGGGTTGTGGGAAGACCACCATGTTATTCTCGAAGCTGTGAAACAAGAGAAGTAGTGTCCACCTTGAAAACTGTAGGCAAGAGGTGTATTGTTCTTGGAGGAAGCTTTGAAGCAACTCTAAGTTATTATTCTTAGCAAGAGTCTTGGCTTGGTATTGTCACGGAAGTGTGTTTTCTTGTCGTTGTTTAAATAGTTGTTACATGGTTGTAACAGTTAGGTATCACTGGGGAGTGAGCGCGGGTTCTCTTGTCTTAGATGGATTTCTAAGATAAAGATTACATTGGGTAGTGACTAGGTAAACCGGAGGTTGTTTATCTGTAAACCGGAGGTTGTTTACATAAAATAGTACTACTGATAGTGGAATCTTCTTCCTGGCTTGGTAGCCTTCGGAGTAGGTGTGTTTGTCACCGAATTGGGTTATCAATTACTTGTGTTCTTTACTTTTCAGTACTGTGTAAAATTGTTTATATCTTGCCTGTGTATTTCATGACAGACCGGTTGTCTCGACATCTTATAGGATATCTGGGTCTGCTGCACCATAATTTCATGAAGTATAGGTTTTTATTTTTTCAAATATTTTCCATTTACTCTCAGGAGTCTTATATCTTTTGATAATTATTCAATTTCGTAAGCAATATTCAAAAAGACTTGGACTATTTGGAACGGTCCTTCCCAATTTGGAGACCGTTTACCCATTGTTCTATCTTTTTCGATCTATGGGTAGGATTACTTTCCTTACCAACTCTCCAGTAAAAAAAGTTTTAGACTTAACCTTCTTATTGTATTATTTTTCGACCCTTTTCTTCTACCTTCTTAATAACTCTAAGGTATTCAATCTCTCTTCATCCAAATCAACTAGTGCATCAATCGTCACGTTTCAATAAGATTCGGATGGGATTTCACACTGCCTTTAAACCCTTGTTGATTGGAGACATATATCGACTGGTAAAACATCTTCATGCCCATAAAGCAATCGAAAAGAAGTGGCATTTGTTGCCTCCTTAAGGGACGTCCTACAAGCCCAAAGAATTTGATCTAAAGTTTTATGCCAATTCTTTGGCTTCTTTCCCACATTCTTCTTAATTAAACAAATCATTACCTTATTTGCTGCTTCGACCTGACCATCTGCTTGGGAAAAATAAGGCGTAGATGTCAATAAATTATTATGAAATACATGACCATTTTCCTGGGCATAATTTGCTGCTTTGTTATTATGAAATAGATGATCAAATTTTCTTTGACACATTAGTATTCTTTAGTTATTTGTTTCACAACCAGTTCAGAATTGTTAGACGATAGGAATGGTCTAGAGGGGGTGCATAGACCACCTTTTTCCGACTTAAGAAAATCTTAGCTTTTGAAACGTGACTTCCCTGAATCACTTAATCGTCTAAGAGAGATTACGTTATCGGGGACCGGATATGTGCACTAAACCGAACAAAGGAAAAATGTCGAATAATGAATTACGTTTTAACGAATATATCAATTGTTTTAATTGCACACTAGATGGTATATTACTCACAATGAACGTTTTCTCTAAAATTTGAACAAAAAATTGATTGAGTAATTTTATCGAACACTTGGTGGTCGATATTTACCAAACCTTAGTTTTTGCTCAACAATGGAAATAAACGAAAACAAATAGAAACGAGATAAAAGTAAAAGCGATAAGGAACACGAGATTTGTTAAGGCAGTTCCTCTATCGTCCTCGCAGGAGTACGTCTGCCCCTAATTTCAAATGAAATTAGGAAAGTTTTATTTGATTGCAAAATATTTAACAAGGATAGAAAGTACCAATCACCAAATACACACAAGCAGTAAAATTGAATACAATTCGATCCTCCCCTTGATTCAAGTTGAATCAAGTCAATGTCAATGATCTTCACCGATCAAGACCCCGATCGTTCCTTTCTCAATCCTCCGGTTGTAGCAAGTTTGTTGAGCGGATCTTCAATCCCTTAATCCCTTATGCACGGCTGAATTGATTTCCAAAGCAAATCGATCGTCAAAAACCTTCGAACAAAATCTTTGATGAAGAAGGAAAAACCCTAAGGTTTTATACAAGAAACACCCTCAACAATCTTCACTCAAACAAGATAAATGTCTACCGTCAAATCTCGAACAAGACAAATGTCTACCGTCGAACCTTATCAACACACATTCCTTACTCCGATCGAAAAAGATGATTATGTATGATTTTCGATTGATAAGCGAAAGGTTGAAGATGAGAAGAAGCTTGAGTATATCTTTCACGTTTCTTGTTAATGCTTGAGAATGATCATTTGAATATTTATACCACACACAATGCATAGGCCAATTTGAAAACAGCAAAAACCAGTTTGAGAAGCGACAGGTCGACCTGTTCCCCTGCATAGGTCGACATGTAGAAGGTATTGCACTTGAAAATAAGTAAAGTATGACACTTGCGTCGACCTGAAGGGTCGGCGTGCGCATTCCCGTGAGTTCCTCAAAATGTTATGCGTCGACCTATTCCATCAATGCGTCGACGCATTTTGCTCTTGCACTTGAATCACCCAAAGTTGATGCGTCGACCTGAAGAGTCAGCGTGCGCATACCCGAGATTACACCAAAGTTCCATGCGTCGACCTATGCATGTAATGCGTCGACGCATTCAGCCCTTACATAGAATTTTTCAGAAAATGCTTGCAGTAGGTCGACCTATAGTGTCTATGAGTCGACCTATTAGTGTGTTGTAGCCAAAAATACTTGTCTTTGTTGCATTTGCTTGGTTTCTATGATTCCACTTGAGTTGTAGTTGATTCACAATGTTTTTGACATCATGAAAACTACACCATTGCCCTCACAAGAATCGCCCATTATTTCAACTCTAGTTGCCCCCAATTCCGACAAGACTTCAAGACCAACTATTAAAGCCTCATATTTCTCCTCATTATTCGAGCAAGGATCCTCTATCCTTACTTGAATTTTGTTAGAATTTCGTTAGGGGAAATAATCAAAACTCCAATCCCAGTTCCTTTTTTATGACTAACTAGTAAGAGACCCGTGCTCCCGCACGGGTAATTGAATTATGATATTGTGTAAATAATTAAAAAAATATGTAGTAATTTAGAATCTTCAAATAATAATTATGAAATAATAAAAATAACAACAAAATATTTGCTAATGTGAAAACACATGAATGAGTCTTAATGTCATAACACTTAGATAGTATCAAATACAAATATAAAATTTTATATATAAATGCAAAATTTGAAATGATTTACTTTTTTTAAATGAACAGTAATCATATAAATTTAATTATATTAAATAATCATACACAAAGAAGAAAAAAATATAATTGTGAGATAGAGAAAAATTAATATTTAAAAATAAAGATTTTGTCTCTTAAATTAAAATAATAATTGATTAAACTAAAATAAATATTGTCTTGTTAGTGACCCGTGAGATAAATACATTATACTATCATGCAATTGATATGGTATAAAATTATTTAAATACAACTAAATTTGAAATGAATTATTTAATTATTAAATAATTATACAAAGAAAAAGGTTGACCCATGAAACGGAAAAAAATTTTAAAAAAAAATTAACATTTGAAAAATAAATAAAATATGTATTCTGTTGATAGTGACCCGTAAAATATAGCCTAATAACATGTAAATTTATTTAATATTGTATAAATATATTTAGATACATGTGTAAATTTAAAATAAGAGATACTTGTTCGTATTAACCAAAAGAGACACATTATTAAAGTTCTATTCATTAACAACATAAGAAATATTCAACCTCTATTAGTCCGCAAAACGCTCAAAGCCATGACATGAAAAGAAAAAGAAAACTCCACATATTCAGCTCAATTATAAATGTAATCTTCATCATATATATTTATAATGTAAGACTATCAGTCATAAAAAAAAACTTACAAATGCCATCATTCAACTATGAAATAGAGTATAATGTCAATTTGCAAAGCAACTTATTTGTACACAAAAAAACAATAAAAAATTTAATTATTAAATCAAATCAAATACAAAGTGAAAAATAAGATATAACATCTAATTACCTTCCTTGTTCCCATGAATGGACATATATTATTCCTGCAACTTTCATATAAAGTCCTTTTTTTTAGAGTCAAATTATAAAGTTTAGTATATCTTCTATAAAAATGTAGATATAATATTAAAATTATGTTATGTTATCAAAAAAACTTACCAATGTTCACAAATTCCTCAATCTATTTTACAACTCAAAACATATCAAATTTGCAACCATTAACATAAAATAATCACAAAGAAAGAGAGAGAAGAACCTTGAGAGCAAAACTTCATCCAAAAATTTCACTCCTATGAGCACATCTAGAAAGCATATGTCGTCATAGTAAAAACGAATTAGAATATGCAATTCAACATGAAAATAGAAAATCATATAGAATAATAGTGAAAATTGAATTTAAAAATCTCAACACAAAACTCCAACATAATTAAAAAACAATTAGCATGCTAAACCCCCTATTATAATTTCTAAAGTGCAAATAAAACATCAACATTCATATAAAAAGAAATAGTAATAGAATGAGAAAGTAACAAATAAAAAGAGAGCAGAAAATGATTTAGCTTAGTCTTACCCATAAGAAAAGAGAGAGAGAATTGAAAAAAGTAATGGAAAGAGAAAGATAAAGATAAGATAGTAATGAAAAAGGGGGGAAATATGTGTCAAATAAGAGTTTGAAATTTGAATTAGAATTATATTTGTTGACTTTTCTATCTCCAATGCCATTTTCTGCAAAAGTGGCACTCAATAAAAAAAGGCAGAATAATGAGAGGGGATGTCAAAAGTGAAAGGAAAAAAAACCCCACCAATTAGAAGTAGATCCGTGGCATTTTGAAGACTATTAGGAGATTGAAGTACAGTTGCATTTTGTTAATTACATAAGTATCCTTTTTGTAGTGTAAAGTTTTTGAGTGGGAAGGGCAAAAAAGATAGATTGGTCAATTTCCTAGTAATAGCTTTATAGTAGAAACCATCGAAATACTATTTCCAAGATTCGAGCTCTATGAAATTTTGGTGATTTTCGACCACATCATGGTCAACTATAAAATTTGTAACTATTTGCCCTTTCATAGCTTTTAAGGGCATGTAATTCAAAGAATACTCCTTTAATGCAAGTGCCAATTTCCCAATTCGACTATGTAAAAATGGTTTCGAAAGCATGTGTTTTATTATATCAAAGTGGGAAGAAACATATACATCAATTGGCTTTTATGTAATGCTTCAACTTGATACACGAGAAGTATAGTCTCAAACACAATTTTTCGACCATAATATACCTAGTTTCTGCATCATTAAGGATTCTACTTAGATAATAAATGGATCTTTCGATGCCATTTTTATCCTCTTGAGCAAGCATGCTCTCTATGGTTACATCTGATGTAGAAATGTACAGCCGCATATCTCTACTTCTACAAAGAGGTGATAGAATTAGGGGGTGAACAAGATTTCTGCTGCGATTATCCCCATTCTAACCCTTCCTTTTGTAGTCGAAGCAATGGTGAAAAGGCTTGAGTCTTGCCGCTTAGATTTGAAATGAACATCCTTAAGAAGTTGAACTTTCCTAGCAAAGACTGCAACTCCTTCTTTGTTGATGGCACTTTCGCCTCCATTATGGGCTTGGTCTTATTTTGGTTGATTTCAATCCCCTTTTTATGGACCATAAAGCCTAGAAAATTCTCTTCCTGCACACTAAAAGCACACTTAAGAGGATTCATCTTTAGACCATCCTTTCTCATTCTTTAGAATGACTGTCGAAGATGGTCAATATGACTTTTTCTTGATATAGACTTAACAACAATGTCATCAATATAAATCTGCATAAAAGTCTCAATGAAATCATGGAAAATAAAATTCATTGCTCTTTGATAAGTTACCCCTGCATTTTTCAAACCAAAAGGCATAACCACCCATTCATAGGTGCCTAAGGCTCATGGGTATCAAAATGCTGTTTTAAGGACATCTTCATCAGTGATGGAAATTTAATAGTAGCCAGAATATCCATCAAGCATACTAAGATACTCAAAGCCAGTGGCTGAATCCACAAGCATTTCTTCCACTAGCATTAGGTATTCATCCTTTTGGGTTGTTGCATTCAAGTCTCTAAAATCGATGCAAACCCTCGAAGTTCCATTTTATTTAATAACTAGAACAATATTAGCAATCCATTTGACATACCTTGTTGTGTGGATGAGCTTACATCTGAGAAGCCTCTTAATTTCTTCTTTTATCTTCGACAGGACTTCTGGAACAAAGCGCCTTAGGGTTTGTTTTATTGGCTTCTTCCCAGGCTTTATAGGCAAATTAAATTCCACCTAATTCCTTCTTAAACTAGGCAGTCTTTGTACTCCTTTAGCGGTTGGATCACTTCGACTTTGAGTTTGGGGCAGAGGTTTGTGCTTATATATGTTGGCCTTTTGCTCACTCCGTCTCTTAAGTCAATTTCCTTCAAAGGATCCTGCGCCAACATTTTGATGTTTTGTGTTGTGGGATCATTCTCAAAACCCAAAGGATCTTCATTGTAGATGGCATCGATACTCTGGATTATCACCTCGACTTGTTTCTTATTAGGGGGCTCTGGTTCAAAATTTTTCACATACCCTTCAAGGTGCATTTCTTATTATTTGGCTTCGACAACCATGTACTTGACTTCTGCATCTAAAGCTGCTTTTAATTTGTTTTCGGTCATATAAGCCGAAATCCTTTTCAGAGTCTTTGACTAAGACATAATCACCTTCTTTATCACCCTAAACGGAAGGTTAGAGGCCATACACCCCTTCTACTTTGTCTTCATCCCCCATTATCTCTCTTTCCCTCTAGAAACCATGGGATGGGTGTAGGTTTAGAACGTAAAGTGCCTAGTTGGAAGGCATGTATTGGAAACCAGTCGGGTTTCAGGGTGCTATGTTTGCTATATTTCTATCAAAATGGCATCTTTTAATGTGGTTGACTTCTTCCATGTAGTAACTTTGGTCGGCGACATTTTCGATGATGCCATCCTTTCTCCATATGGAGAACCTCTGGTGGAGCAAAGAACTCACCGCTCCAATGTTGTGAATCCATTCCTGACCCAGAAGTAAGTTGTAGTTGGCCCTATAAGCTATGACCATGAACATAGTTGACAGGACCACTCCTAAGGTGTGGCCAATTTTACCTTCGTAATATGACAGGACCATGTTAGGGGGCTTCAGGTCGGTGTTAAACATCCTTATTCTCTTCAATATAAATTGCGGCATCAAGTTGACTTCCACATCCCCATCCACCAGAATTTTATTAATTCGGTGTTTTCCACTTTACCCCTGAGGCCCTGATGAACAAGGGTTTCAAATGGTTCTACATACCTTCATTCGGACGCTCGAAGAAGGCATTTTTCTCCTCCACGCAGCCGTTATTCATTATGTAATAACATACTAGCCTATGCTTGGCCATTTCTGCCTCGTCTGTTTCTTCAGTTTCTTCGACCTCCATCACCTGGTCATATTCAATGTGCAACATAAACATTACATTACAATTTAAACCTAATGATGACTCAGAACTTGATTCGAAGTCATCTGTAAGCATGTCGTCCTTTGGAAGATGTTATGGCACCTACTCTTTAGGTTTCTCCCCCTTTGGAGAGAACAACTTTCTTCCCACAGGTTTCTTCTCTTTAACATCTTTGAAATTGGGTTGATTTATGCTGGGTTCTGCCATTCCATTCTCGGCCGCTTCCTTTTATGCCCTCTTCCTTCTCTGATATCTCTTCCATTAGGATCGAGACATTGGGTTTTCCCTTTGTAATTACATGACCCGTACACCTGTTGTTTTGTTACCTAGAATTCCTTCCGGTACTCTATAGAGGATTCTCTGCCCACGTCGAAGCTCTTCCACTTCTGTTGAGCCTAGTATTTCCTCTTGACAGGCCTCACCCATTTATCTCTGGGGGCGTCAACTATAGGCTTGAAGGAAGCATGCTTGTTTGGGTGGAGGCTTTGGGCTCCTTGCAGCTGCTTTTGTGGGACCCCCTCTTGTCGAAGACGTGGGGATTCTTGGTGTCCCTCCAGTTGCACCTTCGAATGGAGATTTCAACCCTCTCTATGTTTTCCGCAGGCTTTCTATCATAGACACTACTGCACCTTGGGTACATCATTACCTATGATTTTTTTCTTCTGGAATTGGTGTAAAAACTCCACCAGTTTCTCATCCTCCTTAGCATTGCAATTTTTAATTGGTCCTCCTTTTGTTGATTTGACTCTTCGCCTTCTTCGCCCAAAGAGATCGTGTTAACTTCCATGTTGGGACCTCCAGTGATCCTGATCTTCTATAGTCGAACCATGAGGCCTTAGTGGCATCAACTGTAACGACCGTTTTTATTTCCGTATTTTATTTAATTGTATGATATGTAAATTAATTGTGAATTATGTGTTTAATATGTGTTTAATATGTGTTTAAGTGATTTTGTGTTATTTATTGAGTATTATTAGTAAATAGCATAAGTTAGTAAGTGTTATGAGTTATTGGGCCTAAATCAGTATTAGTAATTGAGAGGTGCTAAATAGAGCCCATTAGTAATTTGAGGTTTAGTGAGGGTTTAACAAAACAAGATAATTGAGGGGAATTCGGAATTAGAACTCATTTGACAAATTGTGAAAGAAGAGAAGAGAGAAGAGAAGAGAAGAAGCTAGGTCTTGAAGATAGAGTTGGCTTCAATCCAAAACCCAAGGTAAGGGTGGGGTTCTTTCATGCTAAAGGGATGTATGATGATGCTTAGGGTGGGTTTGGTTGTATGTAGGAACCATGGATTGAATGTTGTAGAATATTAAGGTTTTATGATGAAATTACATGAATTTTTTGGTCGAAAACATGTTTTTATTGATGATTGATGATGAATGATGTTAGATGTTGTGATTATATGTGTTTAATTGTTGATTGGGGTGAGTTTTGGGTGGTGGAAATGTGGTTACGCAGTGCTGTGTGGTTCTGTTATTTTTCTGCATAATCGCACGTCCGCTAAGCGGCCCTGGCTCGCTAAGCGGATGTTGAGTGGGAATTTTAAAATGCGCAAGCTCGCTAAGCAGAGCTGGTCCGCTAAAGGGAGCTGCAAAAACTAAAAGTTATTGTTTTTAGTCTGTATTGTCTCGCTTCAAGTTGGGTTATTGAATTTGAGTTTCCATAAGCGCGCTGGAGGGTCGCTAAGCGGACCCTGCTGTGCAAAACTTGTTCAAACTTTGAAATGATGTATCTTTTGATCCGTAACTCCTTTTTAAGTGTCGTTTGAACCTCTGTGAAGCTTTAATTGATGTCTTTATAATGAATATGATTTGAAAACCTTTGGAAACCTTTTTGAATCTTTTCTTTAAATGAAATTGTTTGATGTTGAGATTGTTGTCGTGAAGTGATGTATTGTTGTATGATGTTACAACATAGTGACGTGATTGGGAAGTGACGAATTACTATAAAAGTAATGATGTTTAGTCGGTGTTTGGGATGTGTGTTGTGTTTGTGTGGATATTGCATTCGTTGAGTCACATCCATTGCATAAAGAGACGGTGGCCTTAATGGTAAAAAGCGACGGTGGCCTTAATGGCAAATAGCGATGGTGTGCTCAATGGTAAATTTTGAGACGGTGGGAGTTTTACTCCAAATGTTACCACATGCATTTGCATAAGTTTAGTCGCATTTGAATTGCATTTATTTGTGTTTGAATTGTCTAGATGATGAGATGTTTATTGTGACGTGATGACGAGATGTTATTGTGATACATTGATATTATAATTGTGAATTGAGTATGTTACCATAAATGATTATCGACATTGTTGTTGTTTTGTAAGTTGTTTAGTAATGATAGTTGTTGTAAGATGTTATGTGATAAGAAGTGGTGATATACATATGATCTTTACCATGCTTTGAATATCATCATACGTTTCTTTATTATGAATGATATCTCATCCCTTCTGTTTGAATGTTACCCTCTATTGGTAACGTGAAGGTAACGACGTGGAGTAGCCGTTTACCTTATAGCTCGAGTCGGTGTGTTTATGCTCTGATACGTAGCACTCGGAGGATGTTTGCTTGTTTTGATTCTGTTGTTATGCTTTGCTGGATTTTGTTGTCATTCCCTTATTTTAAGACATGTTGGATAGTTATTGCCATGTTGGCAAGGATGTTACAATTTGGATTTATGTTGTTCTTTGAATTCCGCTGCGATATTGTGAACTATTTGGATTGAGATGTTTAATGAAGTGTGATTCCTCCGTATACGTGTTATGTATCTATGATTATGAGCATGATCTGTGATGTTGTTTTAGAAGATATATGTGAGGCCTCAAATGTGATGTTTATTTTTTTGAGATTTTGTACTCTGATTTTTCCCATTATATTGCGGGGTAGATTTGGGGTGTTACATCAACCATGTTGACTTCAGTAGGTATAGTGTAGTGAGAATCTGCTATCTGTAAAGGATCGGAATCGATCCTCATTTTTGGCCGAACTTAAGTCTTCCCTCCTTGATGGCGTTCTGAACAAGATTCCTGAAAAGAAAACGTTGTGAGTTCTTGTGGCCTAAAATGTTATGATATTTACAAAATCCTCTTTTCTTCCGTTGTTTTAACGATGGTATTTTAGTACCAGGTGGCACTATCATTTAGCCATATTTGACTAGCAAGCCAAAGATCTCATCAAAGTTTGTTATGTCGAAGGGGTATGTTCTCTTAGGGAATCTATTGTTTTTTCTGGTTCGACGGGATTTTTCCCATTCGAAGGTGTTAGCACTTTGCAAGAGTAAGGTGGCCCTTGTTTTAATCTGGCCAAATCTATCTCGCCTTCGTCAAACCATATGGGATCACTAAATATTTCTTGGTCATCTTCCTCCATTTCGACGTAGGCTACCCTTTCTTTCCTATGATTTTTACTTGCTCTGGCCTTTTCGGCTTTCAAATGTTCTAATGGTGGGTTTATGGATAATCAGATTCAAACCGATGACTTCCACCACGTCAAGGTGAAACTCTACCGCTGAGCTAATAGCCCGAATAATCTAAACCACCCGCAGCCATTTCGACTTACTCATGCCCATGCACTTGCGTAAAGAACCTTGCCTTTAATAAATATAATCTATTGAGATAATCGTCTATCGGCTCACTAAACTTGCGTTTGATGCTAGCCAAGTCCTTCAAACTAATCATGGATGGAGTTTGCTGGGAGTGTGGTGAACCACATGAAAGCATTCTTATTAAGGGTACTAGGGAAATATCTCGTTCTTAAATTTTCATTGTTTGCAATATCCCCAACCTCAATCAAATACCTGGCTATGTGTTTGATAGTCGATTCACTAGTATCACCAGAGAACTTTGTGAACTTTGGGACTTTCCATCCCCTGCTCAGTTCAGTCTACAAAACATATTCAGACAAAAGGGACGTATAATTTAGCCTGCGAAGACCTATATTCACCCATTTCGCGCCATAATCCTTTCGACCATAGCTGCCAAGTTATTTTCTCCTGCGACGCCATCATGTCTAACACGATAAATGACTTCGTCAGCATTTTAGTTCCGATTGACCATAACTACCCTCAGGGTTCTCTTTCCCTAGGTATTTATGGTTTAACCCTATGGGGTTTGTCGTGTTGGCCCTGGTCAACTTCAACCACATTGAATGAGAAGTGTTGAGCCTAGTTAATTGTTGGATCCTCTTCTAGGATGCCTCCTTGGTTTTCTAACTTCCATTCTCGACGGGGTTGTCAAATTGGCGCTTGGGGAGCGCCAAAGAAATCTGCAATTGACATCATATGTGCTGCCAATTGCTGACTATTTTGGATGGTATTTTGTATCAGAGGGTTGAATATTGTACCCATGTGTTAGGTAAGCATGTTAACCATTTCGTGTTGGGTAAACCTGCCTTAAAACTATCGAAGAATGATTTATAAAAGTGGGCAGTTGGGCATAAAATCCCACCCCTGGGGTTTGGGTGTTTTGACCCAGATTATTTACGGCCAACCCCAACCCTTGCAATGGAGAAAACATAGTCGCCACTAGTTCAACAAACGTTGATACATTATTGTGTAAATTTTCCATCATGAAAGTTGGCATGCCATATGGTTGTTCGCGACCATTCAATGGCATTATGAATCTAGGCACGTAAGGCCTAAAGTTATTAGTTCCAACTTGCCTTGGGGTCACTAGTTGACCCTGCTTTCGAATGGGGGAAAAACTGGTGCACTTTGAGTATTCAACGATATCACCGTCATACTCAATGTAGAAGGTATTGCTTCGAACACAGTCATTGCGGCCGTATTTTCCCCTGTCAAAAGGGGAGGTTGTTCTACATTGTCCTTTGGTGGATTGATCATCCTTCTAACGTACTTCCTTCTTGGTATAGGTTCGTTATTTCTAGCTACCTTACCACTTCTTAATCTCATACAAAGAAGTTTGAGAGGAAGTTATATGCAGAACTAACAAAACAAAATTAATAATAAAAATTTTGTACCAGACACAAAGGGTCCCACTGGGCGTGCCAACTTGTTTACCCTTGATTTTGGTAAACAACCGATAGTCCTCAGAATTTGTTACTTCGATTGCTTGCAGTATCGACTGGATTGATCCTAGGACATATGTGTATAGTGTTTGTGTATTATTTTAGGTTTTCTAGGCGCTAACTGTAAAGGCAATCTTAAAGATAAAGATGCGTAAATGTAAAAAATGGCTTGTTTGTAAAGATAAATGACAAAGAAAGATAAATTTGACTGAAAAGTAAAGGTTTCGACTGAAAATGTAAAGGAAATGGAAATGACTTTGAATGAGAATAAACTTCTTTAGATTGAAATTAAAAATTGTAATCGTGTTATTAATTGATTCCATTACTTAATACACCCTAGTTTGGGGGAATGAAAAATAGATTGAAATAGTGATATGGGTTCCATCATACTCCATTCATTTCATTTTTTGTAAAACCAAACAATAGAACGTGACATATTCCACTCCATTCCATTTCATTACATCCATTTCCATCAATTCAAACAAACCATAAATCTATGTTTGGATTGAAGAAACATAATAGAGCTGAGTTGGAATATAATGGAGCAGAGCGGAATGGAATATAGATCTCACTCCATTGTTTGGTTATTTTATTTAAAAAAATTCATTTCATCACATACACTCCAATTTGGATGGTAAAAAAAATAAAGAATTGGATTGAAAGGGGTGAAATGGATTTCATCATATTCCATTTCATCCATTATTTGCACATCCAAACAATGGAGTCCCATTAGTTACCACTCCATTATATTTCATTCCATCCAATACCGCCAATTCAAGCATACCCTGAGAGAGAATATATATATATATATATATATATGTGTGTGTGTGTGTGTGTGTGTGTGTGTGTGTGTGTGTGTGTGTGTGTGTGTGTGTGTGTGTGTGTGTGTGTGTGTGTGTGTGTGTGTGTGTGTGTGTATTTTATTGTTACAAAATACCATACATGTGGATATAATCATAATTTATATTTCTGTTCTTTTTAGAAGAAAAAACTATTCAATTATTTATTTTTATCTTACAAAAAATATCTTCTAGAAAATTAATTAATAAAATATTATTGGTTGTTAAAAATTATATTTATTCTTTAATTTATAATATTATATATTTACATTTTATATAATCTTACCCTAAATTTAACCTATCCTCTTGTTAACCCATTATAAAAGCCGATGTCTTCACCATTTTGACAATAGTAAAGAGGAACGGCGCCGATTAAGCTTAACCCATTATAAAAGCGGTTGCATTCACCATTTAACAATAGTGAAAAGGAACGTGGCCGATTCAGGATCTCTCTATTTGGATGTATTTCTGACATTTTCATAGAGTTGTTAAATGGTATTTTTTTATCTATCCATTACTCATTCATATAAAAATTTATTCAACATATATTCTTCAATTATCTAATTGACTATAATAATATGAAGCTTAGGACACGTCGATTGTGGGATACTCAAATCAACATTGTATATGCGGCTAGTTTCAGGTCATTTGTCTTTCCTACCAATGATAGAGTCAATTATTTTGTTGGATCATTTTCTCCATGTTAATATTGTGTTGTTTTCTCCCTAGCAGATCTATGAGTGTCACGAAAAAAACTTTATTCATTGGACTATCATAAAAAATGTGATCTACAAATTGCTCTTTTTGATAACTTCCACCATAATCTTCAACGACCATGATTTTATTGATTAAGGACAAATTTATTGGCTTCAACCATGCCATCTAGTTGTAAAAAGGTAATAACTATTTAATTTATATTACTATTCACCTTCAAATTTTATGCTACACTTATTTGAATTTACATGATATTCCATCTTTTGGCGTTTTTTAGTGACATGTTGATACTAGGATATATCTTCCCTCTAGTATTTTTATCAATCTATGCTAATTATTATAATGAGAATAAGTTTATTAGAATATATATATTTCTCATTTGTAAATCCAATCCAATTAGCCATTATCTATAAGGTTTTAAATATAGATGGTGGTCTTGATTGCACTAATGATTTATTGATTTTCGACATTACATATGTTATGTTGTCGTATCTATCCCCTTAATGATTTCTTGATTTTTGAATATTACATATATTTTGTGTTAGATTGCGATCATTCTTGGGAGAAATAATCACTACACTATATAAATTTTAGTCTAACTTACAGTCTTGATCCCTATATTTTGCTATGCTCATGAAATCAATCTTGCTATTTTGAGTTTAAACAGTTTTGGTCCAAAAAATGCTAAGGCGTAAGTTTTTTTAATACGCGTCACTTTTTTGATGATGTGGCATGATATTTATTAGTATTTTATTATCCATGTCATTTTGTAAGTAAATTAAAATAAATTATAATTTTTAATGACGTGACAACTATAATGATTTATTAATTAATATTTTTTAATATAAATTTGAAAAGAAATTATTTGGGAACTAGACCCATGTCTTTGCAAGCTCTAACCTACAACCTACACTAAGAAATATTTGTGTATGTTATATAAACACTTAAAGTAAAAGTAACCAAAACAATGTGGGACTTGGTGGTTGATTTGAAAATGTTCTAACTCAAAGTTTAAAGAAAAAGATTTGTTGTATATATAAGAATCTGGTTGAACATTTCTTTTTTGCAGAATAACCCCAACTTGGAACTGCATACCGTGGAGCTCAAAACTCTCACGGTGGCCATCGAATGGAAAGATTTCAAAACAATGGAAAACTTGGCTATTGCAGGTAAAATTAGTTATCTTTTGATATGATAAACCAATATTCTATGTTTGGATTAAAACTTGTATGTGTATTAACTAGTTAGGTAATTTATAACTTAATTAAACATAAATGCTTACTCAATTAGTGATTAGCCCATTAGGGTTGTGCAAATGAGGATCAAACGCTTTGAACCGTGTACAATAGTCGATCATTCTCATTCCTTAAAAATGCCAAGAATGTCTGACAACAGCCATTCCAATGCACTCATCGGCCCTCCTCCATGGAAGAATAACCCTCCACCAAACAGGCGAATGAGCAACATTTTATTCAAGACCCGCATTTGTATGAAGTTTGAATTTGGTAGTTGTAGAAATGATGAAACTTGTAGCTTTGATCATGGGGTTGAAGAGATAAGGAAGCCACCACCAAACTGCCAGAAGCTTGTTGATCCTCATACTAATAACAGTTGCAATTGGCTGGGAATTGGATTGATACACAGAAAATCATTCACAAGATTAAGATTTGCAAAAAGTATTAAAATGGTGAGAAGTTTCCTTATGGTGATAAGTGTAGCTTTCTTCATTTGAATCCTGCTAAGTTTATGGATGAATCTTGAAAAAAGGGAGATTCCTTTGCAATAAGAATTGGAACTTATTGTTGTTATTGCAAGCAAGGGTTAACATAATTTCAGTTTTGTTCCAAAAACTTATGAAAGAAACTTGCAATATTTTCTCTCTAATGTGATTCTTATTTATACAATAAATCCTAAATTAAGGATTTATTTCATATATAAGAATCACATTAGAGAGAAAATATTATAGGTTTCATTCATAAGTTTTTGGAACAAAACTAAAATGATAATAACCATTGCATGCATTATCAATAATAAGTTCCATGAAGAGGACTCCCGTATTTTCCTAGATTGGTCCCTAAAATTAGCAAAATTCTCATGAAGAAAGCTACACTTATCACCATAAGGACACTCCTCACCATTGTAATACTTTTTGTAAAGCTTATCTTGTGAATGATTTTCTTATCATCATTCCAATTCCCGCCCAATTGCTATTGTTCTTCAATACGATGATCAATCAGCTCCAGGAAGTTTGATGGTGATTGCCTTATCTCTTCAACCCCGTTATAAAAACTAAAATCTTCATCATTTCTATAGCTACTAAATCCCAACTTTGTACAAATGCGGGTCTTGAATAAAATGCTGTCCGTTCGTCTATTTGCTAAAGGATTATTCTTCCTTGGAGGAGGACCTATTAGTGCATTTGAATGGTTGTTGTCAGACATTCTTGGCATTTTGAAGGAATTAGAATGATCCATTTCAGAAAATGGTTCAAATTGTTTGTTACTTATTTGCACAATCCTAATGCACTAATCACTAATTGAGTAAGAACTTATATTTAATTAAGTTTGAAATTATGTAATTAATTAATGCATATACAAGTTTTTAATCCCAACATAACATGTTGGTTTATCCTATCAGAAGATAACTAATTTGACATGTAATAGCCAGGTTTTCCATTGCTTTGAAATATTTCCATTTGATGGCCTCTGTGAGAGTTTGGAGCTCCACGATATGCAATTCCAAGTTAGTGTTATTCTGCAAAAAATAATTGTTCAATCAGGTTCATAGATATACGAAAAATCATTTTCTTTAACTTTGAATTAGTGCATTTGCAAATCTCCAACCAAGTCCTACATTGTTTAGGTTACTTTACTTTAAGTGTTTATATAGCATACTTTTACTTTTAGAGAAAAATAAATGTTCAACCACTTTGACATCACTGTTGTAACTGAATTACCAGTAATCAACTATTTTTAAAATCATCGGTCTCTTATATAGAGGTATTTTATGTTTATGGATCTTCATATTGACTCCCCATGTTATATAAGTGTTCGTATCATTCTAAATGGCTACAAAAATATTTGTTTGTTTAGTTTAAAAAGTGATAAAAAATTTATATCGATAGTTATTAATTAAAATACATTAACTCTTCGGATCTTAATAACCTATTGAAGGACATTTCATATTTTACTATTATTAATCATATTATTAAAAAAATCATTGTTGAAAGTTGTTTGATAATAAGCATCATAATACCTGATATTTTCCATATTATTTATCATACTCTTGTTCTATGTCAGTCAAAGGCCATTGATCTACCACTCCACGTCGGCCACGATCCCACTAACACGAGTCTCATTATCCAACATGCCCTGTCAGGCCCAAAGTTTAAATATCTTTGTAAAGGGTTTTTAGGTACATAGTCTTTAATCTCCCATATCACTACAACAATCTTGAATCCTAAACTGACTTGGGCATCAAAGTGCTAATCATGCAGGTAGTCCCCTTAAGTCCATCGTATCTGAGATAGCAAACACCGAGTAATGTCACTATATTAATAATGATGCCTATGGATCATGAAGCATCGTGATTGCAACCTTCTATCCTCAGTTTCACATCATTGTAGTACTCAAGAAGCTTCGCTCCGCCAAATTTTCCACAATACTTTCCAATTTTGGTTCCACAACAGAACACCGGCACCGTATGTGGGAAACAACTTCAGATTCCTACGATTGTCATGATTTCACATTTGATTCTCATATTGAACTTCGAAAGCGTATCAAGTGAATAAATCAAAGTATCAAGAAGCCAAAACCTCATATATACGCTGTTTAGATCCAATAAGCTCTAATCCAACTTCGATCGAGCGGTTAGGTTGATTTCAAACAGCCGTGAGATGAGGTTAGCAAACACCTTGAGGTCAAGATCCAATTCTGCTACATTCTGATCAACTAGAGGTCTCAACCTCAAACACTCGAGAAAGTCGTTAGGTGGATACCCTTAAATCTAGATTCAGATTGGCAATGTCCGCCTTCACCAGATGAACCCCTTAATGGATCTGGTTAAATCCAAGCCAAAGTTTATCACAGACCCATGCAAGAGCAGGAGAAATTGCTTTCAGGAGATGTCTATCTAACATCGGATGCCTCATCATTATAAAAGTTTCACGCCAGATGTCTCATTTACGATAAGAACCTAGTATCAGACAATCAACAAGGCTTTGGGACCACTAAATGATAAGGGAGTTGTGAGATGACATGCATACCCAGACGTGGGGTAACTCGAGGAACCATCTGACCAACCGAGGCTCTTGTCGATGGAGTAAGCGAGGTACACATTTCTCTCCATCAGCATGAGAATTTCTTAATACCTCATCCTAGGTCCAAAAGGGAAGCTAGGCGGACGACCAAGGTGTATGAAGGGAGGAAGGACGGTCATGTCCGATGGAGCATGTCGGGTATAACCACTCCGAATATTTTGCACGCTAAAGGCCATAAGCGTGTCAGAGATTCTCTATCCCCTAAAAAAGCCAGTAAGAATCCCTTCATTCCTGAATAATACACAAGCATCCCGGATGTATCGGAGTGGTCCCAAATTCATAGACTTTGGTCCAAGCTAACCTCGAAAATAAAAGCTCGGAAAATATGGTCCCCATTAACCCCAGGAATGTAAGCTCTAAAATGCTCAACACTGGTCGTACATCTCGCATGTAAGGGACTCAATCCTCCAAGTCAACCAAACATCAAGCCACCCAAACAACACGTTTGAGGGAAAGTGATCAAATACACTTACTGTCGGCCGCATTATTTAATTATTGTATTTGTAAATTAATTATATAATACTGAAAACATGAACTCTAATGCATATATAATGTGTGTGTGTGTGTATACATACACATAGCTATTATACTTTTTTTGTTCTACTTTATGCCTTGTCCTCTATTTAGGGAACCAAAAATGCAAACACATGTAGCAGCGAATTAGGGAACAACAAATACAGTTGTTGCTTGTTGTTTAAATTCGGGGGTGCTTTTGGAGATGCTTTATAGGTCCGACTACAATAATCAACACCCCCGATACTTTGCCTACATGAAGATTCCGGGGTGTTGTTAGATACGCTTTGTATGCCTAACTACAACAATCAACTCCCCACCTTATCTTGTACATCTTCATAATTTAGTGGTAGTGTCAAATACACTTTATATACCCGATTTCAAATCCTAATTTTTACCCTTAAGATTCCACATATCATACCTTTATCATCTCATAAATATCACATATATGGTAGCCTCATATCCCTCTCTTATTTGGGTTTATTACGTGGGACATCATTAAGCACCCATTGTGTGTATTTTACATTTATGTTTATTTTCATTTATTATTTACTAACCTTATTCAAAATACAAAAATATGTGTTGTTTCTTTTTTCTTATTATGCAAGGTATGGGTTTGAATCAAAGAATCAAGAATGGTTGCTAAATTAGGGTTCTGATTCCCAAAGTCAAAGTTTGGTCAACAAGTGATTCACAAGAGCTTTCTCTTCAAGGCGTGACCTATAATATTAGGTCATATTCATGTCAAGCTTCATTCAACATCATTTGGTCAAAGGAAGTTCAAGTTTAGTGCCAATTTTCACAAGTGATTCAAATAGGTGTCATGTGTTTATTTCCATGCAATTTTCATTTAATTCTTAAGCTATGGTCAATGTTCTTCAAAGGACAATCAAGTTACCCTCATTTTGTGTTCAAGTGATCATCATTGAACATTTAGATGCAACAAATACCCATAAAACTCAAGTTGGTGTATGTTTGGTTGACCTAAAATTAAGTATCGCATGCCATTTGGTCCAAACACCATAACTTTATCATTTCTCAACCTTTTTGTAATCTTATTTGAGCAAAATGTCACATTTTATGTCATCTACAAGTTTGCTTCAGAAATCAAACATCAATTCAACTTCCCAAGTTCATCAATTTTTTAAATGGCTCCAAGGATTCATGTGCACAAAACTAGGTTCATGACCTTTTGACCTAATGCCAGACCTGAAATTTTAGGTCACGACCTCAACTTCTTCTTATCTATATGATTCGACCCGTTTGATGATTCAATTATTGGTAACTATTGTTTATGATTTGGATCAAAGGATTAAAAAGAGTGTCAATTTATTATGTAAGCATATTCACCATATCATGGTTACTTTCATCCATTTGTTGCCTCACAGATCGGCGGGAACTAATGGTCAAAGGTGGAATAACTTCAAGGATGTACCCTAACCCTCCTCGCAGTTGCACCAATTGACTAGGATTGCTTATAGAGGATCATACCTCCAAGTATGATTTAAGAGGTGATTTGATATGAAATTCTGGTATACAAATCTCATATGTCCTAAAAGATGGTGAGACATTGATCTCTGAGTTACATACAATGGTAGGATGTTAGGAGTAAATTAATGGTAAATTCATGTGTTAATATAAGTGATTTCTTCTCTAAACTAATGCAAATTGTGATAGATCCACAGGTTTTTAGTGAGAATTGAACTAAAAAGGTTTAGTTCATGTGTAAAGCAAATCGAATCACTTGTGGGTGTTATTGATGCAGGTTTAGAGCTGAACTGGAGCTTTAGGAAAACATGAAGAGGAAAGGAAGCTGGAAGTATCAAAGGCAAAGCAAAAAGATGAAGTTTGACAAGGGCGCGCCGCGGGAGTTCTAGCCAGCGCCGCGCCAAAGTCTCTGTTTGTGATCGCGCCGCGCACTTCCGTTGCCGCGCCGCGGCCTCGGCGTTAAAAGCCCAAAACTTATAAATAGAAGCCCTAGCTTCCAAGTGAAGGGGAGTATTGTTTTGTGAGCGAAATTAGGAGAGCATTCTGAGTTTGAAGCCGAGAACAACAATCGAAGGCCAAATCTTTACCAATTGAAGACATTCCGTTGATGAAGATGAATCCCTCCATTGATTCTTGTGTGTTCATCATGTTTATGGAGAGCTAAATTCCTCTTGTTGAGTTTAAGGTAGTAGTTAACCTATGAATATACAATACCATTGATTCTTTCCTATGAACAATTGTTTGAATTTTATTATCAATAAGAAACCTTGCTTTTAATTTACATCATTGTTGAATCCTTGATCGAAAGAGAGGATTTTTACTTTTGCCCTAGGATACTATATTGATTCAATTGCAATTTGCAGAGATGGAATTGTGATTGGGTTTTCATAATTATCGTTCCTAATTACTATTATCGTTATTGATATTTGGAGAGATCGAATCTCATACCGGTAAAAGTTATCTAATTTGGTTTGCAGACATGGAATCATATTTGAGGATAAGTGAAGATAATAGTTCAAATGATTGTTCAATTGCGAATTAATCCATAAGTTGTATAGGATTAGGTTGATGAACCCTAAAAGCTCAACATATTTCCTTAATCGTTAACAAATTCTCATTATTTGCATTCTTATTATTATTTAGATTTGACAATATTAGAATCATAAAACAAATCCAATTACTTTTTCTCACTCAAAATAAACAACTATAGAACGGCAGTGATATTTACCAATCCCTGTGGATACGATATATTACCGAAAATATTTACCCACAAATACTCTCAACAAATTGGCGCCGTTGTCGGGGATTGGTGTCAATATTGCACGCATTGCAATAGTTCTTATTTTGAGTTTTAATTTTTATTTTCTTGATTTGGTTGTTTCACTCGTTTGTTAGTTTGTGCAGAAATTCGTGTATGCGCAGCAAAGTTTCTAGCGATCAACTTCTTTTTGATCCCGAGATCGAAAGGACCGCTAGGAGGTTAAATAGCAAAGCACGAAGAAGAGCAAACATAGCAAGAACAAGAGACAACGCAACCGCGACATCGTCACAACAACTTGAAACTATTGACGAGTCGCAAGAAGGACTCTTCTTTCACGAACTATTCACGGAAGAAGAACCGGAAGTTATTATACAACCTACTGTTGTCAACATGGCTGCTCCTGGTCCATGTGCAAATAGTCCAAGACTCAATCCTCAGTTCGCTAGAACTGCCGCCAACGGGCGACCAACAGAACTGAAGACCGGTATCATACAATTGATTTGTGCAAGTCCTTTCGCCGGATTGGACCATGAAGACCCGTACACGCATCTTACTCGATTCTATGAGTTAGCGGGTACCACGGGTGTCGCTCAAGCTGATGAGGAAGCATTATTTAAGAGGTTGTTGCCACACTCTTTGCTATCTAAGGCAAAAGATTGGTACTTGGATCAACCTGAAACAGTGATGACTGATTGGAATACCTTAGAGGAAAAATTCTTGGAACGGTTTTATTCTCAAAACCGATTTTTTGAAGCAAAAACGGCAATAGCAGTATTCTCTCAAGGTAGTAGTGAATCATTGAATGAAGCATGGGAGAGGTATAAAGCTATGTTGAGAAAGTGCAAAGGACACGGTTTCGCAGAGGTTGACCAAATCCACATGTTCTGTAATGGTCTCACCCCGACCAACAAAACACTCTTGGACGCCACAGCTGGTGGCTCACTTATGTCCAAGACACCTGCTGAAGCTACTCAAATAATTGAGCGAATGGCTCTGAATGATCGTCAGGGTAACCATGATCGAACTGTCAGAGACAAGAAACCCGGATTATTAGAATTGAACAACAGTGATGCCCTGCTGGCCCAAAATAAGCTTCTAACATCACAAGTGGAGCTTTTAACACAACAAATGTCCAAACTTCCACAACAAATCAAAGAGCTGAATGGAGTTTCAAATTCTTATCAGGTTGCTAAGTGTGAATTGTGCAAGGGAGATCATCAAACTGGATTTTGCCCACCAGTCTTGGCAGAAGAAGTGAACTATATGAATAACAACCAAGGACCAAGGCAAAATCAACATCCAAATCCTCCACCATATCAACAGAATTATCCTCCGAGGAATAACAACCAAGGGTATCAACAAAGACCCAACAATCAAGGGTATCAGCAACAAACTTTTCAACCATACAATCAACCGTCGCCACAACAACAAGGAGGACAATCTAAGTTGGAAGAGACCATGAATCAGTTCATGCAAATGTCAATGACAAATCAGAAGAACCAGGAAGCTGCAATTAAAAATCTGGAAACTCAAGTAGGGCAACTAGCTAAACAAATTGCAGCTACTCAGTCAAATGCAACATTCTCCGCCAATACTCAAGATAATCCTAAAGAGCATTGTAAAGCAGTGGTGACTAGAACCGGTCAGAAAGGCGCTGAGAAAGAAGTTGAAATCAATGATACCGAGAAAGAGGATAATAATCAGGCTGCGGAAGATGAGGAGAATGAAATCATAGTGAGCACCATGAGCAAAGATGCTGAAAGAGAAATAGACGAGACCAAGAAAGAAAGAGGGATGACAGAGAAAAGAAAAAGTTCTAAGAAAAAGAAGGTAGACCCTGTGATACCAAGCCAACATCTACCATACCCCCACGCTCCGTCAAAGAAGGACAATGCCAGGCAATATACCAGGTTTATGAGCATCTTCAAACAACTCCACATAAACATACCATTTGCCGAAGCATTGGAGCAAATGCCCAAATATGCTAAATTTATGAAGAAAATGCTCACAAAGAAAAAGGGATGCACAGATGAAGAAACTGTGGTGCTTGATGCTCAATGTAGTGCTATAATCCAAAGAACTACTCCAAGAAAGGAATCCGATCTGGGGCGAGTAACTTTACCATTAAATATTGGAGGTAATTTCACTGGTGATGGGTTAATTGATCTGGGGTCGAGCATCAACTTAATTAAAGTAGACAAATTCTTTTTCCCGGTAGACTTTGTAGTTGTTGACATGGAAGAAGATCATGAGGTACCTGTGATTCTAGGAAGGCCATTCATGAAAACCGCTCGAATGATGATTGATCTGGATGAAGGGATCATGAAAATAAGGGTGCAAGATGAAGAGGTAAAGTTTACTCTGTTCAAGGCCAAGAAGCATCTTAAGAACAAGAGTGATATCTTCCAAATCGATGCAACTAAGGGAGCAACCAAGGAAGACAAAACTCAAACTCCGAGCTACTTCCAAGTTGGACAAGAGGTACTCCTGTGCAACTCAAAACTAAGATGTCTCTCGGGTAAAGCAACAAAATGGTCTGGACCACTGATAGTAAAAGATATATGCGACCACGGTGCCATTATGGTAGAGAATCCGCTGACAAAAGAAAGGAGAATCGTTAATGGAAAACGGTTAAAAGATTACTTCGGGGGAGTGGAGCAACATGCACCATTCCTAAAACCTTGAAAGCATGAACCGTCGAGCCATGCGACGTTAAATGAAGCACTTCGTGGGAGGTAACCCACACTTTTAATGTTTTATTTTGTTTTGTTTATTTTTATTTCAGGAAATAATAAGGGGACCTTTCTGGTGAAAGCTAGGAAGAATCAATTGATATGACAATACCCCTTGTGAGTAAACCCTCTCGGGCTTGTTCTGAAACATTGAGGTCAATGTTTAGTTCAAGTTTGGGGGTGGATTTACTCTTTTGCATTTTTCAATTTTTTGTTTATTATTTCTTTTATTCCCGATTTAGAGTAAGTAGTCCCACAACAGAATGAGAATCTCAAGCAAAGAACCAACAACGGAGCAACATGCATGAAAGTGGTAGTGAGTGAAGTGAAAATTTTTGAAATTTTTTTAGTTCGCCTACTTTTTCAATAAAGTAACAAAGCATGTATGGATTTTTGAACTCAAACTCCTAATGTGTGCATGAAATTTAGGTTGTTAGTAAATTCTTAACAGAAGTTCTTTATGGTACACTATTTGATTGGATCGGTTTAGCCTTAACCATTGAGAGGAAAGCTTTCCATTGTTTACTATATGCAGGAGACCATCAATTGTTTTGACTTGTTTGTATCATGCTAAACCGGTTGTTGCATCGTTTGTGGAAATCTGTGAAAGTGATTTAGGCGCTTGTTTGAATCTGAGAGTTCTTTTAGCCTATTTTAACGTAAAACTTATTTTCTTCTGTGAGAGTGTGATCCTTTGCTAACCATTCTTTGAGCCTGAGATCAAGATAAGCATCATAATATGCACCAAGGAAAATACCTGGTGAGTTTTGATCTCAATAAAAAGTTTTGTTTTGGACCATCAACCATAAAATTTGGTGATGTGTTTTCTCTTTGACCTTTTTAGAAAGTAGGGGAGCATTCATATAATCTAGATACGGGTTGATCTCCAAGTTGGGGAGAGTCACAATCAAAAGAAGAGTAAGTACAGGTAGTAATCTGTGAAGGATAAAAGAAATTCGTAGCTTGAAAAAAAAATTTTGTTGAAAAAGAACAACTTTTGAATCTAAACAGTTGTTGAAAAAAAAAAAAGAAGAAAAAGCAAAGAAAAAGAAACACTGAGCTACGAATGAAAAAAGATGAATGGGTGAGAATTAAAGTATAGAGAAGAAGGAATGAGTTATGATTTGGATGCTTCCCTAGATTAGGAACAACCCTTGATTATCTTCTTTTCTTTGAATCTAAACCACATTACAACCCTAGAAAGACCTTCTGATTCTCAGATTCCACAAGACTTGATGCTAACAATTTGGTGAACGTATGATATGGATCTTTGTTGATTTAATTGATTGGATGAGTGTTTAACCCCTCTTTTATTCATCATACTTTTTGATGAGAGTGATTAGTGCTGATTCAATTACAATTGTGTAGTGTTTTGAACTTCTGGAGGTAATTTGCTTTCAAAATTTGTTTCATGTGTATGTTCTGAGTTTGCAGGAAGAGGAGAAGTATTTTGACTTGGTTGCTAAATTGAACCACTTGAGAAACCTTTTTGAAAAACTTGTTGCATGACTGTTGGTATGTTTTGTTGGAGGTAAGTAATTTTGTTTAGGGACAAACAAAGATCTAAGTTGGGGAGAGTTTGTTAGGAGTAGATTAATGGTAAATTCATGTGTTAATATAAGTGATTTCTTCTCTAAACTAATGCAAATTGTGATAGATCCACAGGTTTTTAGTGAGAATTGAACTGAAAAGGTTTAGTTCATGTGTAAAGCAAATCGAATCACTTGTGGGTGTTATTGATGCAGGTTTAGAGCTGAACTGGAGCTTTAGGAAAACATGAAGAGGAAAGGAAGCTGGAAGTATCAAAGGCAAAGCAAAAGGATGAAGTTTGACAAGGGCGCGCCGCGGGAGTTCTAGCCAGCACCGCGCCAAAGTCTCTGTTTGTGATCGCGCCGCGCACTTCCGTTGCCGCGCCGCGGCCTCGGCGTTAAAAGCCCAAAACTTATAAATAGAAGCCCTAGCTTCCAAGTGAAGGGGAGTATTGTTTTGTGAGCGAAATTAGGAGAGCATTCTGAGTTTGAAGCCGAGAACAACAATCGAAGGCCAAATCTTTACCAATTGAAGACATTCCGTTGATGAAGATGAATCCCTCCATTGATTCTTGTGTGTTCATCATGTTTATGGAGAGCTAAATTCCTCTTGTTGAGTTTAAGGTAGTAGTTAACCTATGAATATACAATACCATTGATTCTTTCCTATGAACAATTGTTTGAATTTTATTATCAATAAGAAACCTTGCTTTTAATTTACATCATTGTTGAATCCTTGATCGAAAGAGAGGATTTTTACTTTTGCCCTAGGATACTATATTGATTCAATTGCAATTTGCAGAGATGGAATTGTGATTGGGTTTTCATAATTATCGTTCCTAATTACTATTATCGTTATTGATATTTGGAGAGATCGAATCTCATACCGGTAAAAGTTATCTAATTTGGTTTGCAGACATGGAATCATATTTGAGGATAAGTGAAGATAATAGTTCAAATGATTGTTCAATTGTGAATTAATCCATAAGTTGTATAGGAATAGGTTGATGAACCCTAAAAGCTCAACATATTTCCTTAATCGTTAACAAATTCTCATTATTTGCATTCTTATTATTATTTAGATTTGACAATATTAGAATCATAAAACAAATCCAATTACTTTTTCTCACTCAAAATAAACAACTATAGAACGGCAGTGATATTTACCAATCCCTGTGGATACGATATATTACCGAAAATATTTACCCACAAATACTCTCAACATAGGACAAACATGATTTAAAAAGAAGACCGAAAGTAATTGAACATAAAAAATTGTTAACCCAGTTCGGTGTACAATAACACTACTCTGGGGGATACCAAGCCAGGAAGGAAATCCACTATTAGCAATATCAATTCGAAGCTAAACAACCTCTGGTTTACAACTTCTCACTTAATCCCTAACCAGTGTAACTTCTACCTAAGAACTTCCTAGATAAGAGAAACCCCTCTCACTTCCAATCACCACAGTGATGTCTCACAATAACAATCTCAGTTACTGATATTGACATATTAATCAAAAAGAATACTTGATCTTGCTTAAAAGCTTGTATCAAGAACAATAGCTTGAGACACAAGCAACACACACTTATATTTTTGTATCAATGATACCTTAGTGACATACAAACATTCAATGCTTATAAGCTTATGAATGCATGATAGAACTTATAACTCAAAAAACAGTCTTACTCTTCTATCAAGAATGATATTAGAGAGGCTCACATTAAACGCACAAACCCTAACCTATTCCACTGTAAGTTCTACTCTTCAATTGGGTTTGTAGTCTTCTATTTAAAGCACACATCTTGTCTGGATTTGGGATTCAAAATGCAGCAAGGAGACTGCTAAAAATCTGCACAAGATATCTTGTTCAACATAATGTTAAGCATACATTTCTGCAAGTTGGAACATCCTATCTAACATGTTGCTGTCTAATTTGTTTTACTAAAATTAATGTCAATCATAAAATATGAGAATTAACATGATAAACATTACATTGTCTGCATGTGTCGATGCATTAGTTTGCAGTCCCGCCATCATTGTAGTTGGCATGCCATATGGATATTCCCTACTACCAGAGGTAGCATAAAGTTTGGTAGAAAATAAGGCCTAGGGTCTCCTGCGATTGCTTGAGTGACCCTGGGTGTAGTTAGAATATATGCTGAATATGGTGGGGAAACTACCACTTCTGGTGATTTCATTGACGTTGGTATTTTTCTAATAGCACGAGGAGTTACGTCAAAAACTTGTCAAAGTTCAAGCATTATTAACTATTGATTCAACTAGTTGTTCTTCTACATTTGGAGCATTAATTTGGGGAGGAGAGGGTTTTTTAACACTTGACAAGTCATTTCAGCAATAATCTTACCACTCCTTGGACGCATAAACACTAAACAAATGAAGACATTTCAAATACGAAGAACAAAATAAACAATAAAAGACACAACACTTTTTCTGTAAAAGTTAAAATTTCTTGCACAAAAGGGTCTCATTGGGCATGCTAATTTGTTTACTGATATTTCTAGTAAATCAAATCACAATACTTAGTTTACTTAATGGATTAAATTAGAAATAATCCTAAAGAAAATTTGTGTATAAAATTACAACAAAAAGTTTACGTGCTTCGAACTTATATGTTTGGATATTAAGAATTTGGATGAACACTATGGTTGAAACAATGCATAATTTCTTTGGAAGAAAAAGGTAAACCAAAAAGCATGATAAATGTCATTAAAGTAAATGCTTAGATTTAAATAATTTAAGTAATTACAAGAAAGGATGTAAACTCGTACATTTTCTCAAAAAAAAATTCTTTTTGTGACTTGGATACTTTGGTTCTATAGAGAATAAGTAAAAATTGCTACCTCTCTTACATAAACTAAACTTGACTTATTATATATTATCACAATGTTAACTGTCGATGATAGTTATCTCTACATAAATTAACATGTGTCCCCCTACGTGGGTTCTAGTCTTCTAGCATGCTTCCACGTGTCTTCAACGTTTAAACCGTTGTAAAGCAACACTCACGCAGATAATTGCCTTTGAATCTCCTAACTACCTCTATCGAGAATATTCAATCGACTCCTAGAGTTTTGTCGAAACGACTCTAGTTCAACTGACCTTTGGATTAAAAATGCACTAAGTCCCCAATATTTGAAGGCACGACAAATTGGACATTTCTACATCACTTCTCAACGTCTAAGTGTTGATTCATGAATACCTTTTCAAGATTTTGGACATGTTTTATAGAGAGAATAATCCTAGTCTTGTGGATTTGTTCCTAAGACTATTCCAAACCATGTTTAGTGGGTTTCAGTGTAGTGTCTAAAATCACAGGCTAACAGATGCCCCTCAAAAATGCCATTTTCGATCATATTCACAAGATGGAAGTAAGGTGGCATTTTTAATAACTACTCAACACTGTTCAAGGTAGTTTTCTTACATTGTAGCCATCATGACAAATTTTACCAAACTATCACATTAATGTACGCGCGTGCACTTAACCATCATTACTCCAATTTCCTAAGATATTGTGGGCCACAAAATCAATTTACAATAAAGAAATCATTTGATTTGATTTTTTAATTCTGAAAAATCAAGCACCACTTGTCCAAATTCGATGGAGACATTGAAATGTTTTTTCCCACTATACATACACCATTGTCCGATCATTTTCCCCTTTTCACACATTCATCATCTTTAGAGCCCTAAAACACTTCAAAACTTGCAAACTTCCATTCTCGTCCCTTTGTCAACCTTCAAAAAATGGCTTCTTCTTATGCTTCTACACAACAACCTCCAGTTTTGTTTGCCTCTAAAGTTACTGCTCCCATTTCTCTTGGTAATCGTAGCTATATCCCCAAACCACCAATGGAAGAAGAAAAATCAATGATTTGGGCTTCTCAGGTACTAATTATACTCCATTTCATGTATTGTTCATGCATTCTTAGGTCCATTCCCTAGTTCTACTAAAAAACCTAAACAATTAAATAAGTTTTTTCCTTGTTATGTAACAATACCAGAGTGACACAAAGAGTACTAAAATAAAACAAAAAATAAAGAAGAATGCATTGACCACCATTTCTCAACTCAAAAGCACTACACGATACTTGAATCTGCAATATAGACATAGAGCCACACACAAAATAGAAAGGGGTGAGAATACACCTTACAAATGTTAATGGTGAAAATTAACAGCAGGATGGTAAACAAAAAGATACAAATAATATACTCACAAAACAATAATCACAACCCAATTTATAATGCAAATGCAAAATGCACCAACTCCTCCTTCATTATGCATGTGGTGCCAGATTTGGATTTTAGAGGTATGTTACTGATTTATCCATGGTCTCCGGTTCCTCTTTGAACCAACGATTCCTCATGAATCTGAGACCCGCCTCTAGTTCCTCTCTAAACCAACGAATCCTCTATGAATTTAAGGCCTCACTTGGCCGAAGTCCTACCTATCTCCAACATATATATATATATATATATATATATATATATATATATATATATATATATATATATATATATATAGGGGACGACTCAAGTGAGAACACTTGGTTATTATGAGAAATGAGAACAATGAATCACGACCATTAACTTTTGATTTGTTGATTTTAATGGACTGGATTGGTTTCTCTTTCTATGTTGATTTAAAATAAATATTAAGAATCATAGAAAGAGAAACCAATCTAGACCATTAAAATCAACAAATCAAAATTTAATGGTCGTGATTCATTGTTCTCATTTCTCATAATAACCAAGTGTTCTCACTTGAGTCGTCCCCTATATATATATATATATATATATATATATATATATATATATATATATATATATATATATATATATATATATATATATATATATGCATGCCTGATTATGTGTAGCAAACAATCATACAACTCAAACAATCATCAACATCATCTCAAAAACTCATACTTAAAATAGGTTCCATGCTTGAACCATAAGTTTGCCAATAATCGGGCCTCATTGTAACCCTACCTCATTACTTAATTCAAATAAAAAATAATAAATTCATATAATTATATTACAACTATAAATTTATTAATAATTAATTAAAGGTATATTATTACTCAACAACTCAAAAATCAACCAAACTGCCCAAAACATCTCAACAGAGTATTTTATTATTATTTTATACTCATAATTCATCTAAACTCAAACATATTTATAAAATGGGTTAAATATGTTTGTGGTCCTTATGAATATCCCAAATTTTGTTTTTAGTCCCACTAAAATTTTATGAGGTCCACTTTTTAAACTAAAACTTTACTTCAAACAATGGTCCTCGTAAAATTTTGCACCCATAATTTTGGTCCTTGCCGTTAAATTTCATTAACGGAAGTTGAGGTGGCACACCACGTGGAGGAAAGCTTGGCAAATATATATGAGAAACGCTTGAAATTGTGGGGGTTTTAAACCTCCTCTAAAAAAACCCTGAAAAAAGAAGAAAGATATTGGTTATGAATTTTTGTTGAACCCCTTGCGAGCAAGTTTTGCATCAGCGGTTATAACACACAGGTTTACCAATGGCAACCAATCTTGATTCTTTTTAAAATCTTTGACAGGGTTAATTTCTATTGGTATTGAAAATCGATAGAGATATATAGCCAAATATTGTCTTAATGTATGAAAAAATAAACAAATCCGAACAAATCCAACTTCACAAAATTGCTCAAATTATCATACAAATCTCGTCCTACATGTAGAAGAATGTCACATTTTGTTGTATACCTAAAACCTCCAAACCCCATCAAAACAGAAAAATCATGATCGATTTCTCTTTTTTTTTATTTCCTCCATCTTCTGAATCCAAAATTGAACATTAGTTAGTGTGAGTGCACTTGGCCACTAGATGTGTTGCGTGATGTTAAAACTTAGGAAACTATTAGCATTAATATACATTGAACGGTGTCTCGAAGTCATGATGTGTGGCTATGCATTAAGGATCTTAGAATGCATAAAAAATATATTTGAAAAAGATATCATGCATAAAAAGTTAATTACATAGCATCAAAAATCAGTTCCATACTTGAAAAATCAATTTTTGCTCAAAAAGTAAGTGTAAAGGTCGACACATGTACTATTGTATTAAAGCCAGTAGCTTATTGTATGAGTCGACACATGCAATATTTCAGGTCAAGACATACTGAAGAAATTACTTATATGTGTTGACACATACAATTTTTTAGGTCGACACATATGATGTAGTTTTAAAGCCAGTAGCTTCTATTTCTATGTGTCGACACATAACCTAATACAACTCGACACATGCATCAATACAGGTCGACACATGACTTACTTGTTTTCACATACACTGTAGTTTTTCAAAAAAATTGCATTCTTTTTCATATTTTTGGATTTCCCTTTTGCCTCGAACTTGCACCACTATAAATACATCAAACATACATCACTTCTAACTTGATGAAACTATTAAAACATACTTGATTTCTCTTCATCTTCAACCTTGCATCTATGCATACACACAAACAAAGTATACATAATCATTCATTGTTTGAGTGCCATCTAGATTCGATTGATAACGTTCAATTTAGGTTGGTTGTAACGTGATGTTGGCTTGAGAATCAAGGAGTTTTCATCCAGAAAAATAAAGTGTTTGTCCTATAAGAAAAACGAGCTAGGGTTTTCCTTCATGATCTTGGTGAACTGAAGGTTTTGGCCAGGATTACGCAAATTAGATTTGATCGAGTGCAAGGCTTTGAAGAACGGGAGTTTCTTGCAAATGAGTAGCGTAAGACAGTAAATCAGATTGGTAAATCTTGGGTGACGATAATTCGTAGTTGGATTTGAAATTGAAAGCTTTGAAGAATGGTGGTATTTTGAAAAGGAGTAGCATGAGACGGTGAATCAATTGGTATTATCGGGTAACAACAATTCGCAATTTGGATTCGACCGAGTTAAAACTTTAAAGAATGGTGGTTTCTTCCAAAGGAATAGTGTGAAACGATGAATTATATTGGTATTGTTGGGTAACTTGATTGAGTAAATATCAAGGGGAGAGACATTGCAAGGATCAACAACAAATTTAAGGTTTGTAGGTTTGACTTGCTTCAATTCTCTTGTAAAAACAATATATTTGCACAATAAGAATTTATCCAATTCCAAATTAGAATTGGGACAGATGTAGCCGTAGCAAGTATGATCAGTGAACTTCCTAAACAACTCCTCCTGTTCTCTCTCTATCTCTTTACCTTTTGCATTTAAATTTCCATTATCCAATTTGTTAAACATATTGATTGAGCGATTGATTTGTAATAAATTTCTGTAATTTTTTTACCATTGTTGAGTTATTGATAGTATTGCAATCACTTTTATAGTAAGAGGATTTGAGCATCAACAAACTTAAAAGAAATTTCTGAAAAAACAATCGCACACCAAGTGTTCGATATTTTGATACTTTATTGTTTTGTGTATAATTGGTTGGAAATTGATTGGCTTGGGACTACTTGAACTGTTAATTTGGGAATTCGATTGTTAACGTTGATTGTCTCATTGTAATACCATATAGAGTTATGCGTATCTGAGTTCCAATAACTTGTTTAGTTTAGACGACTTTTGATCTAAATGCAAAACTTCGGATAGCCAAAGTTTAAACTCATTTCAAAAAACCTTAAAACTTGTAATTTTAAAATGGGGGATCTATTCACCCCCTTCCCTCTAGAGGTATCTTACTAGGGATTGACATCACTACATTGTTTGGCAAGCTTGAAGAACATGAGCAAGAACTCACTTTCTTTGATAAACATGAGAAAAAGCATGAGTAGAAGCTTAGGAAAGATAAAAGTAAAGACAATGAGGTAGAAAGGAATGTTGATGTCAAGAAATATAGAGGTATGATTGGTTCTCTTTTATATCTTACTACGTCTAGGCCTGACATAATGTTTATATTTTGTATGTGCGCTCGATATCAATCGGCTCCTAAGGAAACACATCTAAAAGTTGTCAAACGTATCCTTAGATACCTTCATGGTACATCTAAGTATGGGCTTTGGTATTCCAAAGGAAGCGATTGCAATTTGGTTGGTTATTCTGATTCCGGATTTTCCGGTTGCAAGTCAGATATAGGAAAAGTACTAGTGGAACTTGCCACATGTTTTCAAACTCCTTAGTTAGTTGGCTTAGCAAGAAACAAGTTTTCATTGCTTTTCAAACAATCGAGACTGAATACGTTGCAGCCGGTAGTTATTATGCTCAAATCTTATAGCTAAAACAACCATTACTTGATTTCAATCTTAAACTTTTACATATTCCCATCATGTGCGATAACACTAGCAATATCAACCTAACCAAAAATTTGATGCTACATTCTCGCACTAAATATATTGAGATACGTCACCACTTCCTACGTGACCATGTTAAAAAGGGAATGGTGTATTTGAGCATGTTGATAGTAAAATTCAACTTGTGAATATCTTTACAAAACCTCTTGCCACCAAACCATTTTTCAACATTCGAATGGAATCGGGGATACTTGATATGTCAATTGTTGCCTAAATATGCATGATGCATGCACTCTATATATACTATTTGCCCAACACTCTCTTGTGGGAGTCTTACATTATGCGGGGGTATCCTTCATTCCATTCATCTATGAGGTAATATCGTTCCATTTTTCTCCTTGAAAGTAAGCCTTTTCCATTACAATGCTCTTTTAGTTCCAAATGGTTGTTGTAAGAGAAAATCACATGAATGTTCACTTCCAAAAAAATATTTGATTAAACTATTAAGTTCTCCAATCTACATGCTTATAGTGACTTCATGTTTTAAGTTTTGTATTTCATCATTAAACGCTCCTCCCTCTTGACATAATGTTTGTACATTTGAAGTCTATGATCTTGTGTCGTAGCATGATATGTATTATTGGTCCTTGCATATAAGTATGATTTCTATCTATGTTTACATGAATTAAGTTGATCATGTGTGTGTTTGTGTAATTCTTGATAAAGCCATTTCACATTTTATGCTAGTATATTTGGTTTTTGGTTTTAGTGGTGATCTATTGTTTCCCAAGCTAGGCACATGCGTGTGCAGCATCGGGAGAACCAATGTGAAGAGTTGTATAAACATGACATGTTTGAAGGGACTCAAGATTTTACCTTTACATTGCATTCATCACCTTCATGTATTTGTACTTATAATTGTGATGATTTTTAATGTTGTCTATTTATGATTAAATTTGGAATCACTTCATGTACATGGGTATATGTGAGTGCATATTCTTACTTTTGAAAATTGCCTATGTGTGATATGGTCGTATTTGTGTATTATATGATACTTCTCATGACCTACTTTGTCTCTTTTTGATGTTGTCAAAGGGGGAGAAGCATGTGCGGAACGAAGTCGGGATGCACATATTAAGGGGTAGCTTTCATGAAGACATATAATGCATATCGTCGTGATTTTTTCCATCATCGAAAAGGGGGAGTATGTGAGTACACTTTCCTACTAGGTGTTTTGCATGATGTCAAAACATAGGAAACTATTAACATTTATGTATATTGAACGGTATCTCCAAGTCATTGTGTGTGCCTATGCATTAGAGATCTTAGAATGCATCCAAAACATGTTTGAAAAATATATCATGCATCAAACATAGCATCAAAAATCAGTTCCATGCTTGAAAAAACAATTTTTGCTCAAAAAGCAAATATACAGGTCGACACATACAGGGTACAAGTCGACACATGTACTGCTGTAGTAAAGCATGTAGCTTCTGTTTGCATGAGTCGACAAATGCAGCATTTCAGGTCGACACATATTGAAGAAATGACTTCTGAGTGTCGACACATACAATTTTTAGGATGACACATATGCTGCAGTTTTAAAGCCCGTAGCTTCTGTTTCTATGTGTCAACACATAACCTGATAAAGGTCAACACATGACTTACATGTATCAACACATGATGTAGTATTTCATAAAATTTGCATTCTTTTTCACATTTTTAGGTTTCCCATTTGCCTAAAAATTGCACCACTATAAATACATCATACATGCATCACTTCTAACTTGATAAAACTATAAACACATACTTGATTGCTCTTCATCTTTAACCTTACATCTATGCAAACACACTAAGAAAGTATACATAATCATTCATTGTTTAGGTGCAATCTAGACTCAGTTCATAACATTTAAATTAGGTTGGTTGTAACCTAAGGTTGGGTTGAGAATCAAGGGGGTTTCATCTAGAAAAACCGAGTGTTTGTCCTCCAAGATCATTGTCGATTTGCGGGTTATGTTAATAAGAAAACCAAGCTAGGGCTTTGCAAGAACGGGAGGTTCTTGCAAAAGAAGTGGCGTGAGACGGTAAATCAATTAGGTAAATCTTGGTTAACAATAATTCCCAATTGGATTTGACTGAGTGAAAGCCTTGAAGAATGGTGATGTCTTGCAAAGGATTAGCGTGAGATGGTGAATCAATTGGTATTATCGGGTAACAACAATTCGCAATTTGGATTCGAACGAGTGAAAACTTTGGAAGAACAATAGTTTCTTGCAAAGGAGTAACGCCAGAAGGTGAATCCTATTGGTATTGTTGGGCGACTTGATTGAGTCAATATCAAGGGGAGAGACATTGCAAGGGTCAATAACAAACTTAGTGTTTGTAGGTTGGTTTGAGTTGCTTCAATTCTCTTGTAAAACAATATATTTTCATAGTAAGAATTTATTTGAATTCCAAATTGGAATTGGGGGCACATATAGTCGTAGCAAGGACAGTCGGTGAACTTCCTAAACAACTCCTCTTGTTCTTTCTCTCTCTTTCTCTCTCTCTATCTCTATCTCTTGCATTTAAATTTTCATTAGCAAATTGTTAAATAGATTGATTGAGTGATTGATTCGTAGTGAATTTCTGGAAATTGTTTTTTACCATTGTTGGGTTGTTAATTATCTTGCAACCACTTTGATTGTAAGAGGATTTGAGCAACAACAAGCTTGAAAGAAATTTCTGAAAAATCAATCGCACACCAAGTGTTCGATAATTTGATACTTTATTGTTTTGTGTTTAATTGGTTGGAAATTGATTGGCTTGTGACTATTTGAACTGTTAATTTGAAAATGCAATTGTTAATGTTGATTGTCTAATTGTCATACTATATACGGTTGCGCGTATCCGAGTCCAATAACTTGTGCGGTTTAGACGACTTTCAATATAAATGTAAAACTTCTAGTAGCCAAAGTTTAAACTATTTTCAAAAACCTTAAAACTTGTAATTTTGAAATAGGGAATATATTCACCTCCGCCCCCCTCTAGATAAGGTTTTATCGTCTAATTTTTAGTTGTTGCTTTGTGAAAAAGGAATCTTTACTTATTAAAATGTCTTTAAAAATAGTTTTTAGAAAGGTAGTTGAATTCTTTAACAGTTTTAATCAGAGAAAAACAGAGTACAAAGGTAGATAGAAATGAGAGGAGAAAAAGGATTTTTCCTAGATTTTGCGTCCGTAATAATTGAAAATTCAAAACTTTAACTTGCACAGCTCAGACCTTTTCTTTTTTCTTTTCCCAACACAATCGTTTTCTTTCTTCCTCTTCTTATTGATGTTTTAAAATCCTTTCATTAAAATCTGCAAGGAGAATGATATTTTTACATTAACTTTAACATCAACACCGTATTAGTATATGAGAATTCTACTGGTTTTATTTTTTTTAATGATATATCTTACTTTGATTTCTGTGCTAGTAGAACATTAGAACATGTTACTTTGATGTGGCATACAGTGTAAATACGGTGTGAGGGAAAAAGAAGTGTAAGAATAGCACACCTCAATCTGCAAATAGTGAAATTCACTTTCCACATTAAGGTGACGGGTCATTAAAGTGTATAATTGATGCTATCAAAAAACTTTAAAATTCAGCATGAATACTTTGAAAATTTACATATTACTCTCCTAAAAGCAGTCAAGATATTGTATACTAATACAAATCTTACCAAATGGTTACATGAATTCCCAAATTTTAGTTAAGGACCCACAATCGAACTTAATTGAAAGGTCGTTGGAACCTCTAAGAAGGAAACAAAACAATATATAGATTTTACAATTGCAACATTTGATTTAACAAATAGCCACTTCCCTTATAATCATTAATTTTACCTTGCTCTGTAAAGCTTCCAATGTATTTATGTTTCCTAAAAGGTCAGATTCTGTAAATATGAATGGAGTATTTTTTTTTTAATTTCATTTTCTAGTATCTATTAATGTACTTGTTTGAGAGAAGAACGTTCAACTACATAGATATGTCCAATCTTGCTTCTTTTTAAATATATTTTTTCTACTTTTTCCATTAATATGATCCAAGTAGTTTGCAGTCCTTCACCACACACTAACAAACTAAGTAGAAATATCCAACCTGCAATATTGATTATTAAACATAAATATACTACACAAGACACATGATGAAACACACACCAACAAGTCCATAGGAATTATGAAAATATTACACTCAATGACAAATGTGCCCGTATTTTACATCAATGTTATTAATGGCATAACTACATCAATTTGTGAAAGATATTGTATGAATTGGTTGTCATTGATGAGTTTGTGTGGTATAATCGTTGTTGCATCACAAACATCACACAATAACTATATAGCATCACAACTCATGTCATTACATCTTATAGCAATATATCACAATAAGGAAATTATATATATATATATATATATATATATATATATATATATATATGGTAAGATATTATTGAGATTGATATATTATTGATATAATATCAAATATAATTCAAGTTGTGAAAACCCAAGCCAAATTAGGGTTGTATATAAATAGTCATAGTCTGTATCATTATTTATATAATTAAATTCAATAATATAATCCTTATTTCCTTTATTCTCTTTATTCTCTCCTCACTAAAAGTGCCTCGGACACTAACAAATTGGTATCCAGAGGTTCCTGTTACTGTTCTTGATCGTGTTTTCAAGAACTTCATGCCAGTGGTCATGTTTCTAAGGAACATGAATCAATTGCTACAAAGATGAATGATACTAATGGTATTCTGAATTCTTTTCCAATGCTTAACAACAAGAATTGGATTCGATGGAGAAACAGATGCAATCTTTGTTTGGATTTCATGAAACCCTAGAAGTGGTTACCGACGATGTTCCTGTGCTGGCTGCAAATGCATTCTACGCACAGAAAACAGCCCACAACGAAGCCAAGAAGAAGGATAGGAAGGCTGCATATTGCATTCAAACGACAGTTGATGTTGCAAATTTCAACATAATCTCTCAGTTGAATCAACGAAGGAGGCATGGGATATTCTTGTCAAATATTATGAAGGAGGTGAAAAAGTCAAGATTGTCAAGTTGCAGACCTTGCATCGACAATATGAATTGTTACTGATGGGAGAAGATGAAAAGATTGTAGAGTATGTGCCAAAGATGAAAAAACTCGTCCATCTCATGAAGGGTTGTGGTGAAACCCTAACTGATAAGATAATAGTTGAGAAGGTAATGTGTGTGTTGACCTCTCACTTTGATTATGTTATCGTAACTATTCAAGAATCCAACAATTTGGTTGGTTCGTTGGAAGCGCATGAGATTAGGATTGACGAAAGGAAAGGAGTTCAAGATTCGATACAAGCTTTGCATGATCAATCATGGAAAAATAATGGTGGTTCCAACAAATTCAAAGGATGTTGACAAGACTCATGACAAAAAGTCTTAGTCAAACCCTCACAAGCATCAGGTCGATGATAGAACTTTTGAATCCTCGAAAAGAGGAGGAGGAGGAAACTATCGAAAGGAAAAAGCAGATAAGAAAGGTGTGCAGTGCTATCACAGGTGGGGTCACTTGTCTAAACAATGTTGGTACAAGAAAGACAATGGATCGGCAAAAGGCAAGGACGAATGAGCGAACCTTGCACGCCAAGATTCAGATGATTCTAAAGGTATGGTGGTTATGGTTGTAGTTGTAAGTAGCCATGTCAAATCCACGATCTGGTTCTTCGACTCAGACTACTTAAATCACATGACTGGTCAAAAGGTGTGGTCGGCAGATTTCAACGAGTCGAAAAAGAGCAACGTAAAACTTGTTGATTATAGTTTGTTGCAAGCAGGAGGTATTAGCAACATAGTTTTTTAAATGAGTAATGGAGGGAATGCTATGATAAAAGATGTGCTTTTTGAACTTGAAATGAAGTGCAACCTGCTAAGTGTTGGACAACTGGTCGAAAAAAATTTCTCAGTTGTCATGAAACATGGAGCTTTAAAATTGTTCTACACCCAGAACAATTTGGTCTTGAAATCTCCTTTGTCAAAAAACATGATGTTTAAGACCATGATCAGTTTGACTGAAGTACAATGTCTAAAATTTGTTGTCGACCACAAGGATAGTTGGTTGTGGCATTTGAGGTTTGGACATTTGAATTTTCGATCACTCAATCAACTGATTACTCAATATATGGTTACTAGTATTCCAATGGATGCGACACAATAACATACATCCACAAAACACATATACACAACGTACGACAACATCACCCAAAAATCGACTAAACATCATTACTTTTATAGTAACTCACCACTTCACAATCACGTCGCCATGTTGCATCATCATGCAACAATACATCACCGACATACATGATCAAAATTTTCATGTAATCGTCATCACAAGGCACATACAATTATACCTCACACATGTTAATTAATCAATTAATAACACATAATGAGCAGGTAGAAATAATAGGCAAGCAAGTCAAGTCTCAAACAAACAAGAAATTAGTTCAGGACACATTTCGCGCCGCCAACCAATGGACGCGCCGCGAAGCACAAGGCAGAAACTGGTCACTCAAGAATCCATTCAGTTCGCGCCTCCAAGAAATGGTCGCGCCGCGAAGTACAAGGCAAAACCAGCCATTCAAAAATTCATTCAGCTCGCGTTGCCACCATTGTTCGCGTTACGAACACAGGGCAGAAATGAGTTTCTGCGCTAAGTTAGCACAGTTCCCATTCCTCATTCCATCACCCAATTCACACTTCAGTTCAATTTGCACACGAAATTCACATACTTATCATATATGCAACACATATGTACCATTAGATTCATCAAAACCTAATTAATTATGCAAACCTATGAATCTCACCCAAATCCCAAAAGTTAGGTTTTCACATTCTTTCTACCAAACATGCTATAATTCAAAACCCACACATAGAATCATGGTAAGAAACATTATAACATATCATTTCCATCAGTACATGCAACATTACTCAATTGATTTCACTCAAACCCTAACATTTATCAAGAAAATGGTTCAATACATACAGACCCTAAATCCCACCATGAGCTATCATCATACATCCCTTTAGAATGAAAGAACCCCCACCCTTACCTTAGGTTTTGGATTGAAGCCAACTCTATCTTCAACCTTGAGATTCTCCTCTTCTCTCATCTCTTCTCTTCTTTCACCAAAATCCTCAAATGAGCTTCTACTTTCTATTTCCTCTAAAACCCTTGTTTTAGTTAAACCCTTACTATATTAAATTACTAATGGGCTCTAACTAACACCCCTCACTTACTAATACCGACTTAGGCCCAATTAATCAACAACACTTACTATCTTGTATTATTTATTAATAATTCCCAAATAAAACAACATAAAATCAATTAAGCATATAATTAACACCTAATTCACAATTAGTTCACATAACACACATAAATAAATAATTAACAAAAAAACGGTCGTTACAACTCTCCCCCACTTAGAATATTTTTGTCCTCGAAAATTACCTCAATCGAACAACTCAGGATACGACTCGCGCATCTTGCGCTCCAATTACCACGTTAAACTCTCACCGGTAGCGCCCGATCAAACCACCGTCACCAAAGCAATCTCTTTGCCTCTAAGCGTCTTCGTCTCGCGGTCTTCAATCCTTATTGGCATAGTCTCCACCGTGAGATTATCCTTCACTTGTACATCATCCATATGAATTACATGCGAAGGATCCGAAATATACTTCCAAAGTTGCGACACGTGAAACACATCATGCAAATTCGAAAGATTAGGCGGTAAAGCCACTCTATACGCTACATTACCAACCTTCTCTGAAATCTGATACGGTCCAATAAAACGAGGAGTGAGCTTCTTCGACTTCAAGGCTCTCCCTACTCCGGTCACCAGCGTAACTCTCAAGAATACGTGGTCACCAGCTTGGAATTCCAAATCTTTCCTCCTCTTGTCATGGTAACTCTTCTGCCTACTCTGCGAAGTCTTCATCTTCTCACGGATTAACTTAACCTTCTCGATAGTTTCTCGAACAATCTCAGGTCCAAGTACTACACTTTCACCCGATTCATGCCAACACAATGGGGTCCTACATCTTCGACTATACAACGCTTCGAAAGGTGCCATACCAATACTCGAATGGTAACTGTTGTTGTATGTGAACTCTATCAATGGAATATAAGTATCCCACGTACCTCCTTTCTCAAGAACACACGATCTCAACAAATCCTCCAAGGATTGAATCGTCCTCTCGGTTTGACCATCTGTCTGAGGATGTACGCCGAACTCAACCTCAACTTAGAACCTAATGCCTCTTGCAAACTCTTCCAAAAATCTGAAGTGAACCTCGGATATCTATCCGAAACAATACACAAAGGAACACCATGCAACTTCACAATCACACGAACATAAATCTCTGCCAACCTCGCAACTGGATAGGTGACGTTAATAAGTATCAAATGAGCCGACTTCGTAAGCCTATTAACAATCACCCAAATCGAATCATGTCCTCTCATGGTATTCGGCAAACCCGTCCCGAAATCCATAGAAATGCTATCCCATTTCCATTCCAGAACTTCTAACAATTGCATTAATCTAGTAGGCTTCTGGTGTTCAACCTTCAATTTCTGATAAGTGAAACAAGCATACACAAACTGAGCTATGTCACGCTTCATGTCGGACCACCAAAACAACTTCTTAAGATCTTGATACATCTTTGTAGCTCCCGGAGGAATACTCAAATTACTCCTATGACTTTCTTCAAGAATAGATCTTTTCTAATCCACATCATCAGGAATACAAATCCAATCACGAAACCTCAACACACCTTGCGTATCCAACTTGAAATTGCTATTCTCAATTTGATCGATCCCAACCATCGAATCAACCAATTTCACATCCAACTTCTGGGCTTCCTTAATACTATCCAGAAAATCATTGTTAATCTTTAACATACCCAATCGAACACTCTTAGGGGTCACTTCACATACTAAAATCATATCTCGGAATTGCTCAATCAATTTCAATTCCTTAACCATCATTGTTGACATACGCAAAGTCTTATGACTCAAAGCATTGGAAACAACATTAGCTTTTCCTGGATGATAATTCAATCCGAAATCATAATCCTTCAACAATTCTAACCACCTTCGTTGCCTCATATTCAACTCCTTCTGATCAAACAAATACTTCAAACTTTTATGGTCGCTAAATACTTCGAATCTAGAACCATAAAGATAATGCCTCCAAATTTTTAAAACAAACACAACAGCAGCAAGCTCTAAATCATGCGTAGGATAGTTCTTCTCGTGAACTCTCAATTGTCTCGACGCATAGGCAATAACTTTATCATTCTGCAGGAGCACACCTCCTAACCCCGTCTTAGAAGAATCACAATAAACCACAAACGGTTCTTTCGGATTAGGCAATATCAAAATCGGTGCCGATGTCAACCTCTTTTTCAACTCAACAAAACTCTCTTTACAAACAACATCCCATACAAAAGCCTTACCTTTGCAGGTCAACTTAGTCAACGGAAGAGCTAACTTAGAAAAACCTTCAACGAACCTTCTATAATAACCAGCTAATCCCAAAAAGATTCGAATCTCAGTAGCCGACTTAGGAGTTTCCCATCTCAACACGACATCAACTTTAGACGGATCCACGGCAATGCCATCACCATAAATAACATGGACAAGAAAACTAACTTCCTTCAGCCAGAATTCACACTTGGACAACTTAGCATACAGCTTCTTCTCTTTCAAGACTTGCAACACCAACTTCGAATGCTCAGCATGATCTGATTCAGATTTAGAGTAAATTAAAATATCATCAATGAACACCACCACAAAACGATCCAGATACTCATGAAAAATACGGTTCATGTACTCCATAAATAATCCAGGTGTATTGGTAACACCGAAGGGCATCACGGAATACTCATAATGTCCATAACATGTTCTGAAAGTCGTCTTCTACATATCCTCGTCTTTCACTTTGATCTGATGGTAACCCGACCTTAAATCGATCTTTCTAAACACACGGGCACCAACCAATTGATCCATCAAATCACCAATTCTTGGAAGTGGATACTTATTCTTGATTGCCACCTTGTTCAACTGACGATAATCAATACAAAGTCTCATACTTCCATATTTCTTCTTAACCAACAACACTGGAGCTCCCCACGGTGACACACTAGGTCTCACAAACTTCTTCTCAAGCAACTCTTCCAATTGCTTCTTCAATTCGGATAACTCAGATGCGAACATCATGTACGGTGCCATAGACACGGGTCTAGTACCAGGTACAAGATTAATAGAGAACTCAACTTCTCTCTCAGGCGGTACATCGGGAATTTCATCAGGGAAAACTTCAGGAAATTCACACACCACCTTCAGCTCTTCAATGATCGCTTGATTCTCAACAGACATCGATGCAACCAAAGAAAACACCTGAATATCTTCTTTCATCAACACACGCATCTGTTTAGCTGATAACAACTTAACACCTTCTTCTTTAGGAGAAGAAAACCTCACCGACTTATCATAGCAATTAATGTGAACATGGTTATGCTCTAACCAGTTCATCCCCAAGATCACATCCAAACCCCTCAACGGAAAGCAAACAAAATCAACAAGAAAGTCTCTGTCGAAAATCAACACGGGACACTTTAAACACACAAGAGAGGTAGTCACTGAACCCTTAGCCAGAGTATCGATGACCATCTCTCCGTCCATAGCAGACAACACAAGACCTAATCTTTCAACGCAATCAGCAGATATAAAGCAATGAGAAGCACCGGTATCAATAATAGTAATTAAAGGAATGCTATTAATGAAACAAGTACCTCTGATGAGCGAATCCTCACTAGTGGTCTGAGTTCCCGACAAGGCGAACACCTTTCCACTAGATTGCTCCTTCTTGGGTTTCTGAAACTTGCTTCCAATGTGTCCTTCTTTACCACAGTTAAAAAAAACCATCTCCTTATGCTTGCATTCATGCGCCTCATATCCAATCTTACCACAACGGAAACATATCTTAGTACCAGTAGTACACACAGTGCTCTTGTGACCAACCTTGCCACACTTGAAGCACACTATACCAGCAGGAGCATCTCCCCCACTAGATCTCTTGCCCTCATTAGCTTTCTACTTACCCTTGCCACTCAGAGCTTCATAAGGCTTGCCACGGCCTTGTTGTCTCTTGCCCCTCTTCTCATTAATCACACGATAATGAGCATTGTTGTCTTCCTCATAAATTCGACAACAATCGACCAAATCGGCAAATATACGAATCTTCTAGTAACTAATTGCCTTCTTAATATCTGGACGCAAACCGTCCTCAAACTTGATACACTTGGAAAAATCACTATTGGCTCCATCATAGTGTTGGTAAAACTTTTCCAACTCCCCAAACTTAGCAGCATACTCCACAACAGACTTGTTCCCTTGCCTTAGATTAAGGAATTCAATCTCTTTCTTGCCACGGACATCCTCAGGAAAGCACTTCCTCAAAAAATCCATGCGAAACAAAATCCAAGAGATCTCCTCACCATTAGCCTCCAACCTCCTACGGGTCTCTAGCAACCAATCATCCGCCTCGACTGCTAGCATATGAGTTCCCTTAAACACATGAGTTCCCTTAAACACATGAGGGTTCTCTCTTTGGAAGGTAGCCAAACTGCGAGAAGCAACATTCTCACCACCATTCGGATGATTCTCCAAAGCCTGGGCCATTGCTTCCAAAGCGGCAGCTATAGCAGCGTCATTCCTTCCAGCCGTCTTAACTCTTCGCTACAACACAAGAACAATCAGCACAAAACAACAATACAAGTATTTTTAGGCTACCCTACGACACGACTTTTGGCCGGACAAGACCGACCTGCTCTGGTACCACTATTGTAACATCCCAAATCTACCCCGCAATTAAAACGGAAAATCAGAGTTCAAAAATCGCCAAACATGCATCATATCTGAGGTGTCACAAATTAACGACTTAACAAATCACAAATCATGCTCATATTCATAGATACGTAACACATACTATGGAGGAATCATATTTAATTAAACTTTCAAATTAATTGGTGCATAATATCGCAGCGGAACAACATCAACAACAATAATCAAGTCATGCATGCCACTCATGGCAATTCAAAATATATCCAGAATATCTCTGTAGGACATAACATAATCCACTGAGAGATAACAATATCCAAATATAGTAACGAAATAACAAAACATCATGACATAAACAAGACAAGCTAATCGTCCCCCGAGTGTCACGTATCAGAGCATAGACACACCGACTCGAGCTAATAGGTAAACGGCTACTCCACATCGTTACCTGCACGTTACCAACGGAGGGTAACATTCAAACAGAAGGGGTGAGATATCATTTACGATAAAGAAACGTATGATAATACTTATAGCGGAAAATAAGAATCATACACATTCACCACTTCTCTACACATAACATGTTACCAACCATTCCCAACGCTCAAACACCTTATAAAACGGTAACCATGTCAACAAACAAGTACGACAACATATTCTATTCACAGTTATGAATTCGATACGCATCACATCAAACACACATTCAAAACAACATCACATGCAACTCAAATGTGACTCGACTTATGCAAATGCATGTGGTACCATTCAGAGTAAAACTCCCGTATCAATCATTGCCATTGGGCCATAGTCACTGTCATATTTCAGGCTAATAGTCGTTGTTGTCTTTCAGGCAAATAGTCGTTGTCGTTCTCAGGCTAAGGGACATTTATGCAATGGATGCGACACAATAACATACATCCACAAAACACATATACACAACGTACGACAACATCACCAAAACATCGACTAAACATCATTACTTTTATAGTAATTCACCACTTCACAATCACGTCGCCATGTTGCATCATCATGCAACAATACATCACCGACATACATGATCAAAATTTTCATGTAATCATCATCACAAGGCACATACAATTATACCTCACACATGTCAATTAATCAATTAATAACACATAATGAGCATGTAGAAATAATAGGCATGCAAGTCAAGTCTCAAACAAACAAGAAATTAGTTCAAGACATAGTTCGCGCCGCCAACCAATGGACGCGCCACGAAGCACAAGGCAGAAACTGCTCACTCAAGAATCCACTCAGTTCACGCCGCCAAGAAATGGTCGCGCCGCGAAGTACAAGGCAAAAACCAGCCATTCAAAAATTCATTCAGTTCGCGCTGCCACCATTGTTCGCATCGCGAACACAGAGTAGAAATGAGTTTCAGCGCTAAGTCAGCATAGTTCTCATTCCTCATTCCATCGCCCAATTCACACTTCAGGGTAAACCAAAAAACCTAGTTGCAATTATCTTTGGACACGTTAGAGAGTTTCTAATAGTCTTCAAGTGTGGTCAAGAATTATTCATCCCATATGGAAGAGCCCTGTCAACATGTTTTGAATCTGCAGGAATCGTGAAAACACTCCTTACTTCAGAACTTCCGAACAAGAGGGAAGCACTGTATGCAGAGCGTTGTGACCGTTTCTTCTTTCATGGCGAATATTATGAATCCATCTACTAGGAGTCTGTGTTTCAAGTATCTTGAGTCTGTATTTTGTCATGTTCTTCTAATCAATGAATATTTCTTCTCTTTATCAATTGTTTATTTCAAGGATAACATGAAAATTTAATGCCTATAATGGTCCTACCTGACTAAACTCACACATTCTCATTTAGCATCATTTCTTTTTTATTATGACAAAAAGGGGGAGACTTATGTATAGAATTATGTATACATCTCCTAAAATATTTTTTAAGTAACTTGAACAGAACAAGTTCTACAAATCAAAGATAAACTTCTTTAACTTGTGCTCCAGAAGTTTCTGTTGTTAAAAGGAATGCAGGAATATATTTAAAACTTCTGTGAATATGCGCGTATTCATAGCCACATCCATCAATCTTCTGAAGAATCAAGTCAAGAAGAAAATTATTCAGAGAAGTTGTTCATCATATTTCTCTCTAAATATTTATTTTAGGGGGAGATTATGCATCTCAGAGGGAGATCAATTTTCTTATATAATTGTTTTTTAACAGAACGTAAATGTTTTGTCATCATAAAAAAGGGGGAGATTGTTAGAACATAGTTTGGTTCTAATCATATTTTAGTGTTTTGATGATAACAAACAAAAAAATTTTGTATAAAGCAAACATGGTAATCTAATCATATGGTTCTAATTTCAGAAGATGTACCAGTACCAGCAATCAGAACTTGGCACTTATGAGAAACTGGAGAAACGCAACGCAAGTCATAAAGCAACTTCTGATACTGCACCTGAACGCTGCAAACATATATACAACAGAAGTTGAAGAACAAAGGATAAATAGAAGATTACGAAGATTGATTCAAATAAAACCGTTGAAGACATAATCATTAGCAAAACGGATGTAACACTCTAAAAGCGAAATTCCCAAGGTTGATTGAAGAAGCTATCCACATGCAAATCCTTGGAGACAACAAAAGCAAAGACAACATGCAAACCATTTAATGCTGAATACAAGCTTTGTAGATAACGGTAAAAATTTATGAAGTTATTTATACTCATGATCATTTGAAGAAAAATAGCTGACAACAAGCGAAAAAGAAGAAAACAAGAAAGAACACACAAGAACGCTGCAACTCTTAAAAAATCATCAAGCACAAAGAAAAACTCTCTGAAGCAAAAATTCTCTTATCCATATTTTGAGTTCATTATTCTGTACTTAATCTTAGTGAAATATCACAGTTGTGATTACAGCTTTCTAGAAGCAACACTATACACTGTCATCACAAGTTACGTGGTAACTGAGTCCTTGAGGGACCAGTTGGGTCTGAAGTCTTAAGAAGTCTAGGACTAGTTGAGTCTTAGAAGTTGGTTAGTCACAAACAGTTGGTTTGTGCAGGGTTGTTAGTCACCAGCAGTTTGGCTCATGTATTGTATTGTTAGTCACGGCAGTTGGTCGTGCAAGTGTAATCAGGTTCTGATTATAGTGGATTAAGACCTCTGTTGAGAGGCAAATCACCTTGTTGAGGGTGGACTGGAGGTATCCTTATTGAGAAGATGAACCGGGATAAAAATAACCGTGTTCTGTTTATCTTTCCTTCATCAAGTTTTAAAGAACCACTTATTCAACCCCCCCCCTTCTAAGTGTTTTCTCAACCTTCAAAATCCCTCGAACGTAGGCATATCTTAGCAAAGGTTGCCTACGATTCAAATGAACATAGTCCCTCTAATATAAGGATAATAGTCCATTCGAGTTGCCTATGATAAAATGATTTTGTCCCTCGATGAAGTTGCGATTAAACTGATGATAGTCCCTTCGAGTTGCTAAGGTATCCTTACATGTTGCCTTATATGACCATTTGATGACCCTTCACATCCAATAGATAGGACTACCTACCCACTAATGGTATGGATAGTACTCTCTCAAGACAAAGCATATAATAGGAAAGACAATCCTTAATAGGTAGGTCCTCCTAATTGCTTACTCACAATATTCTTTACACCTCACATTTCTTAAAACAACTTCAAACAAATACTTTGTATATATCCGTACAAGGATCATTACAAAGTAAAAGCTTTTTCAAGCATCTTTCTCAAAATATTTTCAAGATAAATACTTTGTATATATTCGAATGAGGAATCATTACAAAGTTAATTCTTTTATAAATATTTTCTAGCACACACACATACAAGTCAGACAAAAACAAAGTGAGCTAAGCAATTAAGAGCCCATGGATAACCATGGATACAAAGAGTGCTAGCACCTTCCCTTTGTATAACCTACCCCCGAACACATATCTTTTTAAAGGTCTTTCCTGTTCTTTTTGCCTATCCTAATTAGATAAAATAAAAGTCAGTGGCGACTCTTACTTATCGCAACATGTTTTGCAAAATAACAAAATAAAAAAGGCAGTTCTCCCACTGTATTACACTTTCATTTCATTTGTATTTTGGATTGTATCATAACCACTATCTACACTCTATATCGTATGACGAGTAGTCGTCTATATGCATTATATGTTTTATGTTCTAAAAATCTTATTCATCTAAGTTATTTTATATACCATAGTTTGAGTTCTTAAAATATTTTTGAAAATATGAAATTCGCCATATTGTTGTTTTAAAAAAAGAGGTTATTTTGTGTAAGGAAAACTATTAATTGATATGCTTATAGAAATAGGGTTAAATATACAAACCCCCCTGTAATGTTAGCGAGATTAGGTTTTAGCCCCTGTAAAAAAAAATTTGATCCCCCCTTAACTTATGTTGATTCCTTCACCAGAGCCCCTATTTGTCACTTTGCATCCAGATTCTTCCAAGATTCTCTCTTATTTTCCAATGTGGAATTTTTGTTCCAAATTTGTACACCATGGCATTTCCAACGTGTCTCCCAGGGTTCCTTTTCACGTTAAAGCCTCCATTTTTAGGGTTCCTCTTTCCCTTTCCCTTTCCTTTGCCGCATCGTCCCCTTTCGCCACCTACGATTTTCGTCACCCAGTCTTAACACAGAAACACAAATCATCATCATGGGTAGCAAATCATCATCTGTTGGAAACTCGATTGGAAGATTTCTACCCACTTGTGGTTGTAACAAGGCAATGAAGATGTTTGTATCAAACACCATTGATAACCCTAAACGAAAATTCTGGAAATGCAGAAACTCTTTAGTAAGTGTTTGTATCAAGTTCTTATTTTGTAGTTATTTCTTCTTTTGTTTTATTCAAATTTATGTGATAACAATTTATGCAGACTAGTTGTGGTATATTCTTGTGGGATGATGAGTTGGGTGAATTCAAGAGGACTGAGTTGATTCAATGTAGATGCTCTGAAATGACGAAAGATGTTCTGAAGGAAATTTTGAAGGAGACTGTTAATGATAATTGGGGAATACACACAAGTTATGAGAAGACAATGAGATTGAAGAAAAAACTTGCAATGGAGAAGAAGAAGAGCTATAAAATGATGGTTGCACTTGATATATCTTGGATTTTTTCCCCTAATTTAGAAGTATATGTAATTTAGGTTAAGGAAGTGTATCTTGTTTGTAGTTGAATCAGTTTGTGTAATTTAGGTGTATCTTGTTTGATCAGTTTGAATGGAAAGTGTTTCTTGACTTGGTTGAATAGAAAGTTTGTAGTTTAAGTTTCTTCATATTCAACTGAAATTATTGTTTTGGATTACTTAGGTGTATCTTATTTTGTCAACATCAAACGAAGGAAACATTCCATGCCACATATTACAATTCCTAATTCCACGTATACATTTTCAATTAATTAAGTAAACTCTGACCGAACAAGTGACAGCTGGGGGTGTTTTCACATGGAATCTCGCAAGTTAGGGGGGTCATTAAAAAAAACTTTACCAGGGGCTAAAATCAAATCTTGCTAACATTATAGGGGGGTTTCTTTATTTAACCCTTAAAAATATACTCTCGCTGTTAAAAATTGGGGTCTTACACCATCTAAATTACCATATGCAAGAAAGTCGTTGACTAAGAAAAGTAACATGACACACATCTTAAACTTTTTACCTGAATACACATCTTCGACGTCAACACCTTCCTCCCACAAAGGTATTAAATATTTAATTAATGGACTTAGATAAATATCTATGTCATTTCAACATTTTTAGGTCCTAAAACCATCATACATTATAACATATATTCGCGCTTCATGCATAATCGAGGAGATAAGTTATAAATCATGAGAAGAACGAGCCACAAAGTATGGTTAGCACTTAAATTACCAAAGGGATTCATTCCATCTGTTCCAAGCTATAGCCTAAGGTTTCTTGGCTCAAGGCCAAAATTTGGAAATTTCTTCCATTGCAAAGAATCATCGACATGGCAAATTATTCCATCACATTTTCTTTCATCTGCCATGCCATATAATATTTGTTGCATCATTCACATTAGGAAATAGTGTCTTGAACCTTGGAATTATTTGCATGTACCATAACACTTTAGTAGGAGGATTCTTCTTGCTAATATTATCATAGTCATCACCACTGTTGTCCTTCACTTGTAGCGTGATTTACCATATTATAGACATCTATCTAATCTTTCATACTTTTTCTGTATAATATGCAATTATTATGGCATGTATGTATTTAGATATGCTTCAAACCCATTGGACATAATATATTTTTGGCCACATAACAACAATTCGGAAAATTAATATCTTCTGGTAGCATTTGTTTCATAAAATTAAGCAATTTTGTGGAACTTTTATCCGTCCACACACTTTTTGCCTTCAGAGTAACGCCACATCCTTATCACTACATAAAATATCATAAATATGAGTTTTCCTAAAAGAAGATTCTCCAATATCACATATAATATCTTCTAGTTGATCATTCATATCTTCATCAACTTCATGTCTTTGTGACGTTGCAGTTTTTTTTTTTATCTATTTCACTATATCACATACATATTGTATAATTTTGATAGCTTCTATCACAGCATAGGTGATATCACATATCTTTCTTTTATCTTTTTTATATTCTCGCATATAACACAAGGACATTAAAATAGTTCATTATTGTTGGGAATATTTTGTTTCGTGTATTTAAGGAACTCAAGAACTCCTTTCTCATACATCAGACCTAATTTATCAAATTTCATCCCACTATGATCCATAATACATCATAAATTTATATCAAAAGTCTGTAGAATCATTTAACAACATAATATTTAACAACACAACAACATAGTAAGAATGAAACAGCTACAAGAACACTATATAACATTCTCAACAACAGAAAAACAATCATAATATCATTCAATCACAACAGCATATAACATTTAACATCACCAAAACCTTAAATTCAACATGAATGGTGATGAAGGTGATGAAATAGAAAACATATCAAAATTGTGAAGAATAGGAAGAGGCTAATAAATGATTTTCGTGTACACTTCTTGAAGTTTTCACTCCTTGATTCCAAAAAATGATGGAGTTTGCTATCTCTTTCGTATGTTCATTTACTATCGCTTTCAGTTGTTCATTTAATATGGTACTTGTCTTATGAAGGAAGTAAACTAAAACCTGTTATATTTTAATTTTAAAAAAACACCTTTTACCACGGTTGAAAAGAACAACCGTAGTGAAACATATTAATTTTAGAGAAACATATTACCACGATTGACAAATATAATCATGGTGAAATAATTTACAAATTTTATTATAAAACTGAATAAACGAGTCATTCACCACATTACTAAACCTAAGTCATTCCAATTTCAACCTCTATATTTCATTTTTGAAAAGTTAATATTGTATATTGAAAATTTTGGGTTATAGATTAATGTAAAGACTCACCTTATCAAGTAATTGATAAGTTTGAATCTTAAATGACTAAATATATTGCATACAAAGTGTACCTGAGATTATAAAAACGGTGACTTTATTTAAAAACATAACTCCGTGAACTCCTTGAGTTCGTGAACGCAATTTTTCACTACATTTTTTAGAAATCACCATGGTGAAAGTATTATAATTTTAATATATCTATATAAATTAAGGGACACACCCTTTTTTTTGTATAGAAAAATAGAAAATGTTGGTGTTGAATCGAAGTCTATAAGCCTTAACGTATCACCACAGTTATTAGTATGGACAATAGTGAAAAGTCTATTAATAAAATAACAAAATTGCATGCGCCAAAATAAGAATTATTACTTCAGTTGATTGAATAACCAAGATAATAACATGTTACGATAGGTGTGTTTACCCGTGTTTTTGGTAACCAATCATGAGTTTAGAAGTAACTGGGATTAACTTGAAAAATCTCCAAAGCAATTTGTGAAAATGATTTGTATGAACACACGTGATTGTGAATTGAGTGCAGTTGTTGTTTTCACGATAACAGCGTAGAAACAAACTTTAAATGAAGTTAAGTTGTAATAAATGACAGAGTAAAATGCAATAAATGATATTAAACAAAAGTGATAGTAAGAAAAAGCAAATATTGCATGTAAGGAAACAAGAAGACAATGAAAAGATTGGACGCAGACACATACATGTTTCTCACTATCAAGATATGCGTGAAGAGCCTATGCGAGTTACTATGTGTAACACAGTGTCGCAATCATATTGAAGCGAGTATGGTTTTGCATCTGATCACAAATAGAAATATCCAAGGATATCTGATATTGCTTTTGCAAGGATCCCATGGATTCTATTCTAAGAAGTGGTTTTGATTCTGAAGCCAACAAAGATTCTGAACGTATAATCTTCTGAAGGACAAAGTGCCAAAGAATCTGAAGACTGAAGGTTCTAAAGATTGAAGTTCTGAAGACTCTATTTTGAAGATGTGTGTTTCTGAAACAAAGGATTCTAAAGATCAAATGCTGAAGACTCTGAAGACGAAGTTTTGAAGACTTTGAAGACTTGAAGTTCTGAAGAATAAGATCTCAAGAAAAAGTGCTAAAGTCTCGAAGACAAAGTTTTGAGCAAATAAAATCTGAAGATTGAAGACTTAATCATGTGAATACTCAAGTGTAACAACTCTATTCATGCTTCAACCATCTCCCATCAGAAGCCTCTGAAGTTGAGAAGACAAATGTTATCGTTAACAATGATAAGTACACAGTATGTACAAGATTTATCCCACTACTTCTCCATTAGCTTGATTCATGGAAAAGGACAAACGTGGCAATACTATTCTAAGTCATTGTGTAAGGAATCTTTTTCAATAGCTAGTTGTTCTTCAATGGCTATATTTTCTTTGGCTATATAAGGAGAAGATCATACACCTAATGTTGTTGGTTATGTAATTATCAGAATATAACCAAACAATCAACCAATATAACAATAACAAGAACAACTAATAATAAAATGACTATTTAATTATGTAATTGATAATGAAGATGATCATGGAAGTTTCAACTACAAATCCACAACATGAATGTTGTGCTCTGAAGTGATCATTAAAGCATATGGAACAAGGGTTGTTGCCCATAATGTTCTAAGAGGAATCAAGATGAAGAATTTCTTCTCTCATCTATGTCAAGATCAATCAAGCTTGTGTAAAAGCTTTCAATTGTAAACAAACCTTGTAAAAACAAATAGATGTTTGTTCCTTCTAAAGAACCGGTTCGATCAGAAGCTTTAGGAAGGTTTTGTGTTCCTCAAAGGACCAGTTAGGTCAGAAGCTTTGAGAAGACTAAGATGGTACTCTTAGTGGTTGTTAGTCACCGAAGGTTTCCCGTGCAAGGTTGTTAGTCATCGGCGGTTGCGTGTGCAAGGTTGTTAGTCACCGACGGTTGCCTGTGCAAGACTGTTAGTCATCGGCAGTTGCCCGTGCAATTGTAATCAGTTTGGTTATAGTGGATTAAGACCTTGAGTTCAAGGCGAAACCAACTCAAAAGGGTGGACTGGACTAGCTTAAGAATTTCTCATGTGAACTGGGATATATCGTGTGTTCTTCACTCTTATGCTTTACTGAACTGTCTACGTTTCTGCAATATTCTGAGAGCATCACTTAACACAATAATGTTAAGAAGCGAGAAAATATCAAAGAGTGAAAACCCCAATTCAACCCCCCTTTCTCGTGTTTTCTTCACACCTTCAATTGGTATCAGAGCTCCAGTTCTGAGTATGATAAAGAGCTTGAGTCCTTATCAAACACCTAATAGTGTCAGATAAAGATCCAAATGTTGTGTGAAGAAATACTCTGGGTAATAATTACTTTACTTACAATTTTAGTCTCATATCAGAAGTTGATGTTCGAGTACTAAATTGTAACCAGGCGGATTATCTTAAGCCAGTCACTGATTCGTTTAAAACTGAAGATGTCAACTACAAAATTTTCTTTTCTTGACTTTGGAAGAAGATTGAAGAATCAACTAATAAGATAAATTCATCAGATAAGAAGTGATAGTGATATTTGTTAAATGTTTATCTTTAGATGAATGACTAGAAGAACAATGTATCTTGTTTTCTGAAGATTAATTCTCTGTGAGTATGGGATGTTTTCAAGAAATGGATTAGTCCACCCTTGACTTTCTCATAAAAATCTCATTAAGAATTTCTTCAAGAAAAGAAGAAGAATGGTTGACGCATGATTTTGATACATAAGAACTTTATCGTAAAATCTACTGGAAAATATCAGAAATCCTTTACAGAGGAGCTCAAATCTGATCTCTCTGAGTTAGAACATATGAAGTTTAACTGATCAAGAAGTTAGAAGATGCTAGGAAATCTAAGTTAATTGTTCTCAAGCACATAACTTCTCAAGAGTTTATGTTAAAGCCAAGGAACTATTAACCTCCTGATCTTGAAAGTTTGACATAAGGATGAGTGGTTAGATAATAAAGGATCAGAATCTCAGTAGTCTGAAGGTTACCTTCAAAAGTTAGAAGGACAATTTAGAACAGAAAGAATCAAGAAATCATCTGAAGAAAAGACTGACTTCAATCTAAGAGATCAAGAGTTCAGAAGAAACTATATTCTCCATAATCAGAAAAACACCAGTTCAAAACCTCTGATAGACTTCTCAGAAGAAAGCAGATGCGGAATAGAGCTGATCAGAAGCTTTATTAAAGACAAGCTAAATTCAAACTCAAAGTCATAAGATAAAAGAGTCAGATAATGATCTTAGAATCTCAAAGGTATGATTTTCTTTTTAGAATCTTTGACAAAATCTTTTGCTCGAAATCTTAGATAATATAGTCGTATAGACGTTTTTGAAAATGAGCAAAAAACTTACGTATGATAAATATGTGTGATGATAGTTTTACTTAGAGACTCCATACTCAATATCTTTGGGTTTGTCAGATTTTTATTTTGAATGATCGTTTGTTTAAAGTCATAGTTGCAACCTATATGGTACCCTATTTATTTTTAAGACTGATTTACTCTATTCCTTTTTTGTGAAATTCTTGTCGCTTATATGTCAGTGATCTATGTAACGCCTGGTTATTTAATTAATTATTTTTATGGTGTGTTTGCGAATTATTTGATAAAATTATGAATTATTTAGGATCATTTTATTTTGTTTGAAGTTAATTAATTCATTAGTATTAATAATATAACGAGAATATGAACATTGGGTCTATTATGATGTTAGTAGTAGTATTAGTGGGGGGTGTGAGGTTAAGCCCATTAGTAAAATTGAAAATTAGTGAAAAGAATAAAATAAGAGGAATTAGGGAAAATGTTAGAATTTTGAAAATTTTAAGAAGAATGTAGAAAGAGAGAAGTGCAGAGAGCTAGGGCAATCCCGTTGGAAGCTTAGAGAAACCTTCAATTCAAGGTAAGGGTGAGGTTCTTACTCTATAAGGGTCTGTATGATGATGGGTATGGTATAGATTAGGATTCATAATTTTGTATCCATGCTTGCATGAGAAATTGAATTTTGATGTGTTTATGATGTTGTGAATGGTGTGTAACTTCTATGCAATTGATGGGATTGATGTTTGGATATGAACAATTATATGAGGTTGGTGTTAGACTTGAAAAATTGTGCCTTATAATGATTTTATGGTATGCGAAAGAAGAGTTTTTGGGATTTTAAGGGGCAAACGTTCGTAGCAGGGAAACTAGCAGATTTTTGGTTCTGCTACAGGGGGAATCGGGTTCCCAAATAGGGGAACCGAGTTCCCAGTGTAATAGAAGTGCAAAAACTCAATTTTGAACAGGGGGAACCGGTTCCCCTAATAAGGGAACTGGGTTCCCAGAAACAGAGATGTAGAGAAACCGGGTTCCCAAATAGGGGAACCGGGTTCCACTGAGTTGAAATGATTTTTTTTAAAACTTCAAAAAGCCATAACTTTTGACTCGGGTGTCTATTTGACGCGCCGTTTGAACTTCTGAAAAGCTAAAATTATTTCCTATACAATAAAATTTATTTGAGAATCTTTTGAAAATTATTTTGAAATTGTATTTTCCGGTATTTAGCGACGATGCGAAGTGTGAACGTTGTTACCAAAACGATGTGAGTATAAATTGCAGATTATTGTGATGATGATGTTGTTGCTGCTGCCATTGATTATTGGAGATTGAGAAGGAGTTTATGCCTCATTGATATGTTATGGTTATTGTTGCATTTTATGATGTCGCATTATTGAGTCGCATACATTGCATCTTTACGATGGCCTAGATTGGCAAACACGTTGACCTGGATTGGAAAAACTGCAAAGGAGGCTTATGCCTTGTTGATGCCTCTAATAATTGGAAATTTGCGAAGGGGCTTATGCCCAGTTGGTACCACATGCATTTGCACAGTGTTAGTTGCATTGCATTTTCATGATGATGGTATGATGATGAATTGGTTGTTAACAAATGATAATGTACTGTCAGTTGAATAAATGATGCTAATGTTTTGTGAAGTGGTGAGTTATGTATGATCTATATCTCCTATATTTATTATCATGCATTCCTTTATATTGTGTGATATCTCACCCCTTCTGTTTGAATGGTACCCTTATGTTGGTACGTGCAGGTAATCAGGAATGAAGGCTAAATACCTTCGGTAGTTAGGTTGGTGTCATCGTTCTGATACGTAACACTCGGGGGGATGAACGCTAATTATGTTTCTATTTATTTTGCTGTTGTATTTTAAATTGTTGAAATATTTTGTTATAGCTTGATGTTGATTATGTTAGATTAAGATGTCAAGACGTTTCTAAGTTATACTATGTTGAATTCCGCTACTTAATTGAAAGTTGTTTTTGAAAACTAATTTAGTTATGTTTGGTTCATCTGAGTTAATGATGTTATGTATCTGTTTTAATCACGATTGATTGTTGATGTTTATGATGAAAATGTGACAGCCTATATTTACTATTAATAGTATTGTACTATGATTTTTATTATTATTCGACGGAGTAAATTGGGGTGTTACAATCTATGTCACTTACCGTATGGAACGACTTGCATCAACCCTTTTATGTATATATACATCTCAGTTCATGGAGTTTTTATCATATCTATCTCTTCCTCTCATAAATTGTTACCTATCAAATCTTCTTCTCTATGCCTCCACAAACCTTTCATGGAAATGAATATCTGCTTGAACTTATCATTGAGAAGCAAATCGAAATTATGTCTATTAACAATAGCATAGCTTGTAGTATCTCAGATGTGACACATATGCAAGAATGGACAAGGTATCTCGATATGTTGGAGAAACCCATCTATGTGAATCTTGTTAAGGAATTCTGGAAGTATGATTTTCTTAGATTTGAAGATGCTTCTGTCTCCTCTTATATTTTTGAGATCCCCATCACCATTAACCTTTTCTCAATCGTTCTTGCTACTAGGTGTGAGGACATAGGTGTCATTGTTAAATCTATCAAAGCCAAAACTACTATGTCTGACAAATTTCCTTATCTTCATGACTTGTCATCAAGATATGAACCTCTTAATCCTAATAATATTCTACCACTTCCTCATGTTGGTTCAAGTTACTGTTTTCTAACCTTCTTCCCAGAAGGGAAAATCAAGATTTTCTGAGATATGATGATCAAGTACTCATTTATCTTCTGATGAATGATGTTCGAGTGAACTCACCTCTATCTATCTTTAATTATCTATGGAAATATATCTCTGATTCTAGATACCTCATCAAGTCTTACATTCCTTATGGAAGAGTTCTATCTGAGATATTCTTTCGGGAAAGAATAGTGGACATGATCAAGGAAGCTATATCAGAAGATGGTCCAGAAAGGTTTCCCGAGTTTTACTTGCTTAAAACCCGATGTGATGTTTTTAGGGGATAGAATAACATGATTTGCTTTGTTCTAGTTCTATGTGTGCTCTTTATGTTTGTCTTTATTTGTGAACCGTTGTTGTATTTGTATGTGTGTTATTTGCCTTTAATTAACGAAGTTCATGTTTATTGTTTATTATTTATTCTAATAAAATTATCATCATCTATTGTCATGAAATAGTTAGTATTTAAATATTATAAATCAAGAAAAACAATTATTCATTACTTTCAAATACACGCTACTATATGACTTAGGTAAAATTTCAGACTACTAACGTGTGTCAGTTGCCCTAGTCATTATTAGGAGGTAGTGGTTCAAAGTTCTCATATTTGATAGCTATCATAAATAGGTTTATTGATTCTTTTCTTTTTCAATGCATTAATGTCTCCTAGACTTCCTCAGGCATTTATAACCTACTTTGAAAATAGGATCATTACTCAATATAAATCTCATCTTCAAGTCTCAATACCGTTCATCCTTTACCAACCTCAATCCAAACAATAACTCTTAAACTTTTAGTGGCACTTTAAAAATGTCTGCCAAAACCTTTCATGGTAATTATAAAACCCTAGAAGTTATCTGAGAAAAATGACCTAATCTTTCCAGACTCAAAGACTCTAGAATGGATATAATAAGGAGTATGCAAATCCAGTCATGATCTAGTTACTATGATCTATTAAGTGGTCCCATCTTTACTTTTCTTGTAAAAGAATTTTGGAAGTTTACCATAATAAGTGATGACGGCAACACTATCTGGTTTGAGATCTACAAATTACCCATAACTATCTCTGTTTCATCTATTGCGAAGGTCACGAGGTGTGTTGCTTCTGGAGTCACCATCGATGACTATCAATTAGAACTGAGCATAATGGAGAATTTCAAAGTACTCCATGATAGTTCAGCTTTATATGAACCAACCAACCCTAAAATCCTTCTTCCCTTTACTCGAACTTGGTTTAAACTCTCTCTTACCAACCTTCGTCCTTGGGCAACAACAAGGAGCAATCTTTCTCATGACAACCGAATCATCATCTACCTTCTGTCTTATCACTTCAGGATAAATCTTCCTAAAACCATTTTCAATCACCTAAAACATTCCATTGAAATCTTAAGGACTCAGTTGCAATCCTATATTCCTTATGGAAGGATACTGTCTGAGCTTATATTCCGAGAGGGAATCTGGGAAATGGCAAAAAGGATTGGACCAGAACATGAACTGGTTGAAACAAGATGCGATAGAGTAGATGTAATTGAAGACTTTGATGACTAAATATTAGCTATTGTATTCAAAGAAAATATGTGTTTTAGCTAGTTTTTGTCTTATTTTGTTAAGTCTAAGTGTTTGCTTTTAAAATGGTGCACTTCTTCAATTCCTAATGAAATATCTTTTAAGCTCTACTCCTTTTAATATTGATATCATATTTGAACATGTTGCCTACCTTTTTGATGATGTCAAAAAGGGGGAGAAATATAATGATTTTAATAGATCTGGAAAGAATGCAAAAGCAAAAATAATGGCAAAAATATACATTTACCTCTAACCTTTGCTTGTTTGATAATTATCCAAGGAATTCTGAACAAATTCACTAGGCATTCTAAGACAGGTCATATAATCAGAATCAGATAAACTCAATAATATTCAGAAGATGAAGACTCTGAGAAGTTTTCAAAAGTCAAAATCCATCGAGTCTAAAACTCAGGGGAAGGTACTCATCTAGAAGTCAGGTTCTCTCTCTGATGAAAGGCGTGGCCAAAACATCAGAAGATAGAAGAATAGTAACAAACCAATAACAAAAGATTCTAAAGTTATGTGGTTCTGATACTATGTCTAAATAAAACAAGCTCTAAAATATCTGAAGACATGAGTTCTAATGAACAAGTCAAGACGCTAAAGGCTTACGCTCTTCTAGACCAAAAGGAAGTATTCCATATCTACTCTACATTCTGATAACTTGAAGACAAAGTTCTGAGGGAACAAATTCTGAAGACTGAAGACTTAATCACGTGAAGACTCAAGTGTAACAACTCTATTCATGCTTCAACCATCTACCATCAGAAGCCTCTGAAGTTAAGAAGACAAATGTTGCCGTTAACAATGATAAGTACACAGTACGTATAAGCTTTATCCCATTACTTCTCCATTAGCTTGATTCATGGAAAAGGATAAACGTGGCAATACTATTCTAATTCATTGTGTAACAAATCTTTTTTCAATAGCTAACTGCTCTTCAATGGCTATATTTTCTTTGGCTATATAAGGAGAAAATCATACACCTAATGTTGTTGTTGGTTCTGTCATTATCAGAATATAACCAAACCATCAACCAATATAACAACTAATAATAAAATGACTATTTAATTGTGTTGTTGACAATGAAGATGATCATGGAAGTTTCAACTACAAATCCACAACATGAATGTTGTGCTCTGAAGAGATCATTGAAGCATATGGAACAAGGGTTGTTGCCCATAATGTTTTAAGAGGAATCAAGATGAAGTTCTTCTCTCTGCTATGTCAAGATCAATCAAGCTTTCACAAGCTTATGAAGAAGAAGACGTAAGAAGTTCAAGTGCTTTGGGTTGTTGTCTATGAAGAAGCTACTTGAAGAAAAGAAGATCACACATTAAAAGCTACAATATAATGTAATATTCTTAGTGTGTATTAGGATCTTCTGATGTACTTAGTTGAGTTTACATATGCTTATGTAGAAGCTTTCAATTGTAAATAAACCTTGTAAAAATAAACAGATGTTTGTTCCTTCTAAAGGACCGGTTAGGTCAGAAGCTTTAGGAAGGTTTTGTGTTCCTCAAAGGACCAGTTGGGTCATAAGCTTTGAGAAGACTAAGATAGTGGTACTCTTAGTGGTTGTTAGTCACCGGCGGTTACCCGTGCAAGGTTGTTAGTCATTAGAAGTTTCCTGTGCAATTGTAATTAGTTTAGTTATAGTGTATTAAGACCTTGAGTTCAAGGCGAAATCACCTCGGAAGGGTGGATTGGACTAGCTTGAAAATTTCTCAAGTGAACCAGGATATATCGTGTGTTCTTTACTCTTATGTTTTACTCAACTGTCTATGTTTCCGCAATATTCTGAGAGCATCACTTGTGAAGTCAAGACTCTCCATCCAATGTGTTTTCATGAAGACAAAGTGAAATTCAAATAATCATGTCAAAAAGTATGGAAAAAGCTTCAAGAACAATGTATCAATTTAAGTGTCCAAGTGTTATCATGAGCAAAAGCTAGCACCAAATTATTCAAAATTAAAGTTGAAGACTAAGTATGGATCTTGATTGATAGAGATACAAGCATGCAATTATATTGATAATTTTAGTGCTCAAATTATTCTCCAAAAAATCACTTGCATGCATTGGCCATTTGTGTTTAAAATTACTTTCAAATATAATTTTTTTAATCATATTTGAACCATGTTAAATCACTTTTAAATATAATTTTTTTATCATGTTTGAACCATATTACATCACTTTCAAATATAATCTATTGAATTGAATAAATCAATTAGATGTTGCATTAAGTTGGTTCAAATAATTAGACAAATTTTCAATTTTTTCAAACATGTAGTTTTTGGTAAATTGTGGCATTTTTACCTGTCATAACAGCACAAAAACCGCCACAATTTACAACATTCCGAAACAGTATTTTTAAATTTGAAATTTGAAAAATGCTGCGAACTTGTTAAGTCAAGTCACCGTTTTAACTGACTTAAGAAGTGTTGTACAGAATTTAAAATCATATTTTTTCATGGACAATTGTTATTTTAAACTATTGCAAACCTTCATGAAAATGTTTCAAAATTTACCATGTTTCATAGAGGTGTTGTGCACTTATAAATACATGAAATTTCAAATTAAAAATCACATTTTTCATGGCAATAACATCATTGTATTCATTCATTTTCAAAATCAAGTGTTTTGATACTTCAACTTTTATTGAGAATTTTTCTACATGTGTTCTTCATATTATTTCTGAAAAAGTTCTCTCTCATTCATAAACAGTTGAGCACTAATATATCTCTATAAATTGCTTGTTAGGAGGGAAGATCAATCTTAGTGATTGATACATATTCATCAATTTTGTTACTCATATATATTTTTAGATTTTGGTTATTATTGACTTGCTATCCAGGATTGTTGGAAGTAAGGTTTTTTTTTATTAGTGAGAGGATTGTTATCAAAATCAAGTTAGTAAATCCAAGAGGATTGTTCTTGGTTGAAATCTTGTTGTCCAGGATTGTTGGAAACAAGTGAGTCAAAGGGAGGATTGTTCTCGTAGTGTACTTAGTGAAAATCCAAGAGGATTGTTCTTGGTGTTTGTGTGGCTCTTGTACAAGTCACAAACAATAGTAAAATCCCTTTCATGTTGAAAGGGGACTGTAGTACTCTCGGACTGTGAGGGGAACCAGTATACATCATTGTATTATTTACTTTTCTGCATTTACCGCTTTCACAAATCATAAACAGAAAAGAAAGTAACACATTTCTAAACTCTTGCACCAAACCAGAAGAATAAGAACAAACCTGTTTCTAAAACCAAATAAATCTTCAAAGTCCTAATTCACCCCCTCTTAGACGCACTCTTACTTACATCACCTAACACAATAATGTTAAGAAGCGAGAAAATATCAAAGAGTGAAAAATTTAATTCAAATTCCCCTTTCTTGTGTTTTCTTCACACCTTTAATAAGAACTGATCAACGTGTTGTTGACGTTCCTTATCTAGAACTTGTAGAAATGCTAAGTCATTAACTTTCATGGTTTAGTCGTCTGTTATGTTGGTTGTAGAGGAGGTCTTGTCGACTCCCTTTTCAAGATTCTGGACATGTTTTCAGGTGATCCAAATCTTGTGGATTTGTTCCTGAGATTCTTCCAAACCAAGTTTCATGTTGACACCGTGATAGGTGCTCTATCGAAGCTTTGTCATCAGTGTTATTTAAAACACTTTCATTAAAGTAAAACACTTCATTAGTGTCTTCTAACAACAAATGTCTTCTCCTTTTAACATTCTTTGAAGACTTTCTCCTTGCTAAAAATTCAAGTGTAACAAAGTGTATTTTATAATAATGTGCTACGGGTTGAATTTTAAACCATCCGTTTACACTAATTTAACTCAACTAAACCATACTAATACTAATAGTGTTACCCACTCACTCATTTAATTTAATTATGGGAAATGCTAACCAGTGCCTTTGAGGTACTTTTTAAGTGATTAAATTGGTAAGTTTTTTTTAAAAATGTGTGTATTTTCTTTATTTAGTATGCTTAAAGAGTGCCCTGAGGACACTTGTTAGAAAATCCTTTAATTAATTATATAATTTTTAATTTTTATTATTTATTATTTTTATCATTATTTAATTATTTAATATATGAGAAAAGGGGATGTGCACTGACAGTGTAAATTATTTTTACACTACCAACTAATGACAATTACCAAGTCAGCTTTTAAATTTTAAAATACTGAAATCATTTGACACTTTAAAATAATTTGATTGGATGTCTGTGTAACACTTCTTTTACACTGACAGTGCACTACCATTAAACTCTTAATATATTAATATTAACTTTTGATAATTTATAATTTTATAAGTGGGTGCGAGTTGTAAATAAGTGGAAGAGCCTTTGATTTTCTAAATAAAATTTAAAAAAAAAAAGAGAAAATTATTTTCGTAGGGGTAGAATTGGATTTGACAAAATTGAATCCCGTTAAACTTTTCGCTGTTTCAGAGGCAAAACCCTGAACCTAAAATCTCAAACCCCTTCGCAATCGAACCCGCTCCTCCTCATTTTCAAAACCAGAAACAAAAGAACCTCTCACCCATCAATCTCCACTCCAGAGCTCTCTTCAAAGTTTGCAAAATGTCGGGTTTCTCATTCGGATCTTCTTCTGCCTCCCAATCTTCATCCACATCCCCATTTTCATTCGGATCCTCTTCCCCTTTCTCCACCACCACAAACCCTACCTCCGCCGCTTCTTCTTCTCCTTCCCCTCTTTCTTTCGCATTCGCCCCCTCTTCCACTTCCTCCTCCACTGGCTCTGCCTTCAACTTTGGATCCTCTTCGTTCACCGCGCCTTCTTCTCTGTTTGGATCTTCATCGGCTTCCTCCGCGCCGGCTTCCTCAGCTCCTTCAATTTTCGGTTCTTCTGCAACTGGATCGTCACTGTTCTCCTCATCCTCATCTGCTACGACGCCGTTTGGTGGAGCTTCCACACCTCCAACGAATATGTTTGGAGGAGCATCATCGGCGTCAGCAACGGCTTCCACACCGCTGTTTGGAGGAGCTTCTACGGCTCCAACTAATCTGTTTGGAGCGCCATCATCGGCTTCTTCGACACCGTTTGGGGCACCGTCCTCAGCTTCTTCGACGCCGTTTGGAGCACCGTCCTCAGCTTCTTCGACGCCGTTTGGAGCACCGTCCTCAGCTTCTTCGACGCCGTTTGGAGCACCGTCATCGGCTTCTTCAACTACGCCAACATTGTTTGGAGCACCGTCATCGGCTTCTTCGACTTCCTCAACGCTGTTTGGAGCACCTTCCTCTGGTTCTTCGACTTCTTCAACTCTGTTTGGGGCACCGTCATCTGCTTCTTCGACTCCGTTTGGATTTGCGTCGTCATCGGCTTCAACGACACCGTTTGGAGGAAGTTCATCTGTTTCGACGACATCAAATATGTTTGGTGGAACACCTTCTGCGACTGCAACAACGACACCGTTTGGGGGATCTTCTTCTGCAGCAACACAATCTTTTGGAGCGTTTGGTGGTTCGTCAGTTACTTCTTCATCTACAACCACAACACCTCCTTTGTTTTCTAACGCATTCTCTACAAATGCTTCTTCAACTTCAACCACGACTACGTCTTTTTCAGCGTTTGGAAAGCCCTCTGCTCCAGCAAGTACAACAACTTCGGCTAGCTCATCGGGATTCACCTTAGGAAACACAACTTCCTCTGCTTCTCAACCCTCCTTTGGGTTCGGTAATGCACCTTCCTCTACAGCATCTTCGTCCGCCTCCACGGTTTCACAGGCGGCTTCCAAGCCGGCAGGCTCTTTCTCGTTTACAACTTCTTCAGCACCACTGTTTTCGACAGTGACAACCACATCCTCGACAACCACGACTGGGACTGGGGCTGCAGCTGGGTCGGCTTCTGTGCCTGCCTTTGGTGCCACTGCTGCATCTTCTGCTCCAGCTAGTGGTGGCTTTTCATTGACAGCTACTCCGGTGGCATCTACGGGTGCTGGTTCGTCATCAGCCAGTGGAGGATCATCTTTTGCCGGTTTTGGTGTTGGAAGCACTGCATCCACTGCATCAACTGTTTCTTTTGGGACGGGGTTTTCATTTGCTAACAAGGGTTCAACTCCTGCCGTTTCGGCAGCTACTGCTCCTGCATTTGGTAAGCCATGTTTTTGGAACTGAAATCATGTTTAATGCTCTGTCTTTGAGGTGTGTGAATTGTCTTTATTACTGTTGGAATGGAGTTTTTTTATTTTTTATTTTCTTATATGACAGTTTTTTTTTTACTTAAATTTATTTGATGCTTGCACAGATGAAGTTGTGTTATAGAATGTGGTAGATAGAAAATGTTTGAGTGAGTAACTGAGATGTAGTATAGGGTGGAGGGAAGAGGAGTATTTAGGTAACTACTTTTAAAAACATGTTATAACTTAGGGGAATCGAGTTCGGGTTCAAAGAGCCAATTGGCCTGTCCTTTGTTGGTTACATTTTATTAGTTGAATTCGTTAGAGTTTGTTAGTTATATAGTTAGTTACTCCTCTAATTGCAGTAGGAGAACAATTAGAGAATGTAAGTGATGCGAGTTAGTTGATTCGTTAGGTTTAGGTGTTAGAGATCAGGCTCTCAAATCTTTGTGGATGACCATGATACTATCGTGTATAATTCTTTCTCTTGACCCTCAATGTTCATTCATTCATGGGTGATATTCAATAAAATGTCCTTAATCTATTTCTGTTAGTCTCTATATTCTGAGTTTGTATATACAGTAATTCAATGTAAAGACAGTGGGATGGTTAATTTTACTAGTAGAAAATGTTGAAAGACAAACTTGGAAGGGTTTGTGAGTTGTTTTGATTCATTGATTATTATGATATTATTTGTTTTTACTTCTGGTCGGATATCTGTTATTTCTTGCATTGGTATATTGAAGATTTTAGTTTGAGAGATTGTTGGTCAATTTAAATCTGATGGTAATTATTCTAGTAGTATGAAAGTAGTTAGATTTACAACCTCTCATAGGCCTGCTTTATATTTATCAAATATAATGAGATGAGTTTATTAAGAAAGTTCATTTACTTGCAATCTCTTTTTCCCCCTTGTAGTTAGATAGAGGTTCACTGTTGTCTATGTGTAACCTTGTGTCAAATTTTAACTTGTATTCCTCATATATATACTATACCTTTTTCTCTTGAACAACTATATCTAAGTTTTCTATTGTATTACTTTAGGGCGACGTTTCTTTAAATTGCTAGGTGGCTAGAGATTATTACAGGATCAAAAGTTATGTTCCATTTTCCTCCATTATAATAGGGCAGGGCTGTTTTAGAAGGAAATAGTATCATGGTATATTATACTTAAGTTGCGAGCCATGCCTTGGATGTTAAGTAATTGCAAACAATCAATGAAAGAGAAAGATACTGACCCAGATTCTACTTTTATTCGAGCAAATTCAAACTAGAACGAATTAAAATATTGTAGGTAGGAATATTTGTTGAGTTAAAAGATGAGAGCTGCCTGGTTTCAAAGCTTGGATTGATTAACATTTGATCATGGATATTACTTCTTTATACACACATGGTGAAAACCATAGTAGTAACTAGGAAGTATATTGCAAAATGAATCTTGCTGCTGACGTTTAATATCACAGGGTAAATCATAATTGAAAAGGAAGTGTAGTTAAATCATGTTTTTTAGGGGTTGGGTGTGTTTATTTATTTATGACTTGAGCTTTGATTTATTTTAAGTTCATATATTATATATTATCTCATGTTTTTTTTTATGCGTATGTTATTTATTTTAATGCTTAAATATGACTTGGAGAATTTGTCTTCTAATACACACATTTTGATTGAATAACCACAGTGAGAACAACTGTTTGTGGTAGTTAAAGCTGTAAAACAGGAATCTGATACGGAATTATTTACCTTTGACACACTATTTAGCATGAAATTAAAGCTGTAAAACAGGAATCTGATACGGAATTATTTACCTTTGACACACCATTTAGCATGAAATTAAAATTCCTTGGGACTTATATAGGAATGCAGCCCTTAAATCTATTTGTACCTTAACTCAGCTACACCATGTATTAGTTATGTTTTAAGGGATAGAGCTGGCATTGGTCAAATTCTGAATAGCCTAACCATACTTTTACTTGTCCTAAAACTATTAAACTGTAAGGAGTGATATTTTGACGCATAAATATGACACTGTATAGGGACACTGTCTTAAATACATTCAATATAAACATTGATTTGATTGGAAGAGAAACAAGAAAGTAATTAAAAAATCTAAATCACATAACAAGACGGTGTTTGTGTCAACTTATTGTGTCAAGATTTTCTCTCAAATTATTTTAAACTTTTCAGTTGAAACTGAATAACTTTTTAATGTTGGTAGCATTCCAGATGCATTTGATTTAAATTTGTTAAGTTAACAAATTTAAAATTAGGACAAGAAATGTCCAGACTTTTCTGATGTCTGTCCATGTATTTTGCATGAATTTGGGATTCATATTTGTATTCCAATACTTTTTTTTATTTCGCTGAAGAAGGTTGCATTCTCATTCTTTTAAATTAGTTTCTTTTCTCTATTAAATTCTTCTCATTGTTGATCATTTATTCTGCAGGAGTGAGCACTTCAACTTCTACTGCTCCAGCAATTTCAAGTTCGAGCACCAGTGCAACCCAGTTGTCATCCGCTGTTGTTGTGGCTTCCAGTAGTGGGTATGCAAACATTTTTATACGGATGTAGATTAAGTATATCCTTTTTACCTTTCAGGAAAACGCAAGCAAAATATTTCTTTATTCTGTATGTTTTTATTCATTTTCTTTTCACTCTGGATTTTCTGATTTAAGCTTTTCCATTTGCAATTCGTTACATTGGTAGAAAATTGATGCTAATTTTATTCTAAAACACATGCATTATACTCTTGTATAAAAACAAATAAAGAATGCTTATTTGAATATCAAATGCTTCCCTACTTTTTTTCCTATAAATTCCACTAGAAGGGTTTTGCATTGTATGCTCCGATATCCCAAAGTCGCACCTTATAATTGATTGTTTTCTTGCTATGCTTTTTCTAAAGTAGAACTAATCACACTTGTTATGTTGTTTATTGCGTCTAGTTTAGTGCTTTTATTTTTCCTCACTCTATATTTACTACAATGCTTTTAATTTTATTATATATGCATGAGGACTGAGAAGTTACTAATAAATTATAGGACGATGCTTTTAATACGTTCTTTTCTATTTGTCCTGTAGAACTACTTCAACTGTCAGCACATCAGTAGCTGCTACACCCAAATTGCCATCTGAAATCACAGGGAAGACTGTGGAGGAGGTATTGAACGTGTTATTATATTTGAGTAAGACTATTAGTAATGAGTGTATTTAATCATCCAAGATCTGTTCTGTTTGTAAATCATAGCTATTAATAATGAGTATATTTAACTTAGAGCCTTAAAAAGAGACTGTATTTGATCGAGTAAGACTGGAACCTCCCTTTCGTCAAATTATACTAAAGAAAGCACAAACCACTAACAAATACTGTTTTCTATTTGCAAATGTTTTCTTTTATAACAAAATGAACACTGACATTCTTTTACGGATTCGTTGTTAATTTATCCTCTGTTTCTCTATTTCTCCTCCCCATTCTTGTAACTTAATGTAGATTATCAAGGAGTGGAATTCTGAGTTGCAAGAGAGAACTGGAAAATTTCGAAAACAAGCTAATGCAATAGCTGAATGGGACCGCAGGATTTTACAGAATCGTGATGTTCTATTGAGGCTTGAGGTCTGTCTGCCTTCAAATTATCCTTTTCAATGATTTCTATATGAAAACAATTTAATTTAGCAGTAACTACTCTATAGCTTATTTATGTTCTTATAATCTAGATTGAAGTGGCAAAAGTAGTTGAAACACAATCAAATTTGGAGCGGCAATTGGAGTTGATAGAGACTCATCAACATGAGGTAATTTGAGAACTTTTCTCTTCCTAAATTCTTTGGTGAGCTCATTTTTCATGCATTCTCGGGATTAATTTCATTTCATTGTTCTGGCCGACTGTTCATAAAATTTAGGGCATGTATTCTATTCTGTAGGGCACTGTTTGACTACTCTGTTTCTATTCTAATATTGAATTGCCAATGCTCTTGAATATGTATGCATATAAATAAAATAACACAATAATGATAAAAAACAAAAAAAAAATGACGATCCCAATTAACATAATTTTAAATGCTCTTCTATGAAGCACGGACACGATACGAGTATCGGATACGATACGTATCCGATATGGCGATACGTTACTAGTTGAAAAATACCAGGTACGATACGTTTAAGATACGCATATAAAAATTAAAATAAAATATTTAGTTAAAAAATGGGAAGTAGAAAAAAGTAGCAAAAGAGGAAGAAGAAGTAGAAAAACAGTAGCAAAAGAGGAAGAAGAAGTAGAAAAACAGTAGCAAAAGAGGAAGAAGAAGTAGAAAAACAGTAGCAAAAGAGGAAGAAGTAGAAAAACAGTAGCAGAAGAGGAAGAACGAAGAAGTCTAAGTTGCAATTGTAGAGAGAGATATGGTGAATATTGAAAAATGTTAAAGTCTTATAAATAGCCAGTAATGATGAATATAATTAAATATAAAATTATTGGAATTGAAAACGTACGACTATTGCCTATTATATTAAGAAGTAGTAACTAATGATGAAAATAATTAAATAAGGTATTGGAAATTGATATAAAAGATTATTCGAATCTTTGAAACATGAAAAGATCAAAAAGGGAAGGAGAGAGAACAGAATATTGAGTAGATTTGCTGCACATGGCTTGTCACAGCTGGCTTACAGCTGGCAGCCTGTGAGTGGGGGAATTGTCCTAGGATTCTGAATAAATGATTGCAGCAGCTAGTTTGTTAGATAGGCAGAAATTAGTAGTGGATATACCACATGGGAGAGACTAGGCCTCTCTAAGAGCCTCCATTCTGTTTCTATCTTTTCTGCATTTTTTCTACAGCTTTCTACTTTTATTTGTAACCCTAGATCCCATTTGAACTCTAGAGAACTTCAAATAAAAGTCAGTATTTTCTTATATCATTCTGTTTCTGTTATTTTTCCTATTTAGATATTAAATTGATCCTATCAATTTGGTATCTAGAGCCTTGGTTACGTTTACCTACTGAATAGTCATTACCTACTGAATGTTCATTACACGAAGCATTATGGAAAACAGAGTCAACACAATCGAACAGAGGATGGATAGCTTCGAAGGAACTATGGCACAAATTCGTGAGTTGGTGTTGGAGCAACAAGCTCGACCGCAGGTAACGGTGGAGCAGATTAGACAACTGATTCAAGAGCGATCTGCTCGGAATCGTAGACGAAATGAGAGAGGTTACGAGGAGGAAGAGGACGATAAAGGTAGTGACCGGAGTACGTTGTCAAGGGAGTCGCTACCACGTCTCAACCGTCATGGAGGTGGAACCGGTCCCCGATTCTTCGGAAGTAGGCGGAGGTTGGAGATTCCATTCTTCAAAGGAGAAGATCCATATGGTGATGAGAAGAACGAGGTGGTGATGAGAAGAGGAGCCCCATGGAAGGATAGAGGAGGAAGTGTAAAATTCAAGGACCCCGGTGATTTTAATGGAGCCAGGAAGGACATGGAAAAAGGTGGTCCAGTTACCCATGATAAGTTTAAGGGTAAAAGGTTAAACCCAGTTGAATTAGAGGAACACAGTAAGAAAGACTTGTGTTTCAAATCTGGTGACAAATGGAATAGGGAGCTTGTTTGTAAGTTCAAGCACAAGAAGTTAATGTTATGTGAAGGGAGCAGTGAGGAAGAGGCGGAAAAAGAAGTGATGACTGACTGTAAGGTTGAGAAAGATGAAGGAGAAGAATTGAAAACCTTGAAATTGTCCTTGCAAAGTAAAGAAGGGTCCACTTTCAACAAGTCCTTCAAGGTGTGGTGTGTGATAGGGGAAAGAAGGGGGCTGACTTTAATTGACTCAGGAGCCACAAGTAATTTCATAGCTTCTGGGTTAGTGACTGAGTTGAAGTTGAAATTGGTGGATACTCATGTGTATGTGATAGAAGTAGGAAATGGAGGCAGGGTCAGAAATCAAGGTGTGTGTGAAGGGTTGAAATTTCAGATTCAAGGAGTGGAATTTCAACAACTTTTCTTCTTGATGGAGTTGGAAGGATCAGAGATGGTACAAGGCACGGACTGGTTAGCCAACTTGGGTAATATTGAAGCAAATTTTGGGAAACTCTGTTTGAAATGGGAAGTGGCAGGGGAGAGGTATAACATACAGGGTGACCTTTCCTTATGCAACCGAAAAGCTTCATGGAAGGCCATGTTGAAGGCTCTAGCAAATGAAGGAGTAGGTTTCTATGTGCAGTCATTGAAAGGGAGTAGGATTAAGGGTCCAGAGGTGGAAACCTCATCTGAATGGGATACACTTTTGACAAAAATTGAGGATGTTTTTAACATGCCTGCTGGTTTACCACTTAAGAGAGAGCATAACCATGCTACTGTGCGGAAAACTGGTGCCACTGTTCCAAACATGAGACCGTACAGGTACCTTTTTTACCAAAAAAATGAAATAGAAAAGATAATCAAAGAAATGCTACAAGCAGGGATAGATACCATCATGGTGGTGGTGGACAGGCTTACTAAATATGCTTACTTCTTACCGGTGATTCATCCCTATACAACCAAATACATAGCTGAATTAATTGTCAAGGAGGTAGTGAGACTGCATGGATTCCCTAGTTCCATAGTGTTTGAGAGAGACAAAGTGTTTTTGAGTAGTTTCTGGTCAGAGTTATTTAAGCAAGCTGGAACAAAACAGAAAAATAGTAGTGCATATCACCCTTGGTCTGATGGACAAGTTGAAATGGTCAATCGATGTGTGGAGACATTTTTTAGGTGTTTGACAGGGTTGAAACAGAAGCAATGGCCTAGATGGTTAGCATGGGCAGAGTATTGGTATAATACTAAGTACCATACTTCTCTGAAAAGTACTCCTTTTGAAGCACTTTATGGTAGACCCCCCCCTGTGTTAATCAGAGGTGATACTCCTCCTTCAGTAGTAGATGAGGTGAATAAGCTCACAGCTGAAAGAAACATAATGGAGCTGAAGGATCAATTGTGCAAAGCTCAAGATGTGATGAAAACTCAGGCAAATAAACATAGGAGGGAAGTAGAATATGAAGTTGGAGATATGGTTTTTCTAAAAATCCAGCCTTACAAAATGAAGAAATTGGCCCAGAGATTGAACCAAAAGTTGAGCCCAAGATATTATGGACCTTATGAGATAATCAAGAGGATTGGTGCTGTAGCCTATAAGCTCAAACTGCCTGAAGACACCAAGGTACATCCTGTCTTCCATGTATCATTGCTGAAGAAGGCTGTAATTCCTTCTGTTATGCCCCAACCATTACCCTCCTGCATGAATGAAGACTGGCAGCTTGAGCCCTTGCCTGAGAAAGTTATGGAAGAAAGGAGGAATAAGCAGGGTGAACTGGAGGTGTTGATCAAATGGAAAACATTGCCAGATTTTGAAAACTCTTGGGAACTAGTGAGTAAGATAAAAGAAGAGTTTCCAGACTTTATCCTTGAGGTCAAGGATAGTTTTGAAGGGGAGGGAATTGGTAGATTTGGTAAATTCTATGTTAGGAAAAGACAAAAAGGGAAGGAGAGAGAACAGAATATTGAGTAGATTTGCTGCACATGGCTTGTCACAGCTGGCTTACAGCTGGCAGCCTGTGAGTGGGGGAATTGTCCTAGGATTCTGAATAAATGATTGCAGCAGCTAGTTTGTTAGATAGGCAGAAATTAGTAGTGGATATACCACATGGGAGAGACTAGGCCTCTCTAAGAGCCTCCATTCTGTTTCTATCTTTTCTGCATTTTTTCTACAGCTTTCTACTTTTATTTGTAACCCTAGATCCCATTTGAACTCTAGAGAACTTCAAATAAAAGTCAGTATTTTCTTATATCATTCTGTTTCTGTTATTTTTCCTATTTAGATATTAAATTGATCCTATCAGATCAAAAAAGAATTAAATAAGGGAATAAATAATCACCATTAAAAAAAAATGAATAGTCATTAAGAAAATAAAATCTGCAAAAAATTGGAAGGTCGCGTATCTGAGACGTATCTGAAGCGTATCCCAGCCGTATCGGAACTTTTTTTTATTTTTAAAAAAAACCCGGATACTCCTTCGATACGTATCGGCAGCGTATCGGATACGATTCGACAGGGATTTTGAAGTGTCCGTGCTTCATAGAATTGCTCTTCCTAAACACTTTCCACCTCTAGAAGTGTTTGGAGCATTAGCACTATTGGAGTTGCTTTTATTTCTAGACCATTTGGAGCAAAGGAAACTGGTGAAACAGAGATGATAAGAACACCAGCCAACAATATTCACAAAGAAAACTGGTGAAACTTGTGAACCTAATCAAAAACAGTTCACATCTCAAAATAGAAAACATGATCGCATAGTGGGTCTTTCACAAATTAGGTAATGTAATCTAGAAGCAACACATAGCTGGGTGAAACCGGGCTTTTTCATTTTCTGACTGGCAAAAAATCACTTCCTGGATCAATTCCCCCAACAAATGTAGATTGTGTTGGGAATGGGCTCTGTTAAGAAATGTGGTTAAGCCTAACTCAACCCTACAAAACCGGCTTGTAGAGTGAGGATTGCCCCCACTTATAAGGACATGTTCAGGTCATATATTGTCCGATGTGGAACTCTTAACACACCCCCTCACGCCCAGGACTAGACAACTGGAGCGTGGAAATAAATGGCGGGTGGCCCGATAGCGGAAACCATAGAAGGTGGCCCACCGGATCTTAAACGAGGCTCTGATACCATGTTAAGAAATGTGGTTGGGCCTAACTCAACCCTACAAAACCGGCTTGTAGAGTGAGGATTGCCCCCACTTATAAGGACATGTTCAGGTCATATATTGTCCGATGTGGAACTCTTAACAGGCTCCAAGGCCCAAGAAAATCTTCAGTGTTTTATGATCATAACATTCTGAATCACAATTGAGTTTGTTTGACTACTGTACCTTTATTCTAACATTTAATTTATAAATGAAGCTAGATGATATTAGTCATTTCCTCTAACTTATCTTTTGGGATGTCAAATATTTCTTTATAGTATCAGAAAGAAAATTTACAATAAAATAATTTTGGATTGTGTTTGATATTGTGAAAAAGTCTCTTAATTTCTCGCAACCCTGTATCAGGTTGATAAGGCCTTACAAAGCGTGGAAGAAGAGGCTGAACGTATTTACAAGGATGAGCGTGGTTTACTTCTTGACGATGAAGCTGCTTCCACACGAGATGCAATGTAAGTTTCAAATACTCATTTTTGAGGATGTAACCACATCATTGTTAGGGAGTTTCAAATCTTTATTTCAATCTGGTCTCTATTTAGTGTGGAATGATTTTGATTTATGCGATTGTTGAATTATTTTATTCCTAGTTATCAAATATTTCACACTTACAATGATGTGGTTATCAATCATAAACATGTGTACAATATTTCAAAACCATTCAAACCACTTAGGCTGTTATAAATTATTTAAAAAAATTCACTTGTAATACGCGTTTAAAAAATCATGAGAATATAATCTGCTTGATTGTGTGCTTTGTAAATGTGGTGTTATTTGGTGGTACTGAGTGCTACACCGCTTAGTCAGCAACTATAAGAAAGTTGAAGTTGGTAGATTTTCACTTTTGGTGGTTTCTGTAAGTATGGACATTTGTAGATCCAATATGGAAAGTATATTTGGTGGAGTGTAGTTTAATTGTTAGAAGAAATGAGGTGGGTGGTCAAGAAAATTTATATAGAAGGATTTTAGTTTTAAATGATTTGTCTATATACATGATTTACATAGGTCACGTTTTGTTGTTTCGATAATATGAAACTCAATGAAATTCAATATGCAAGTGAAAGCCATATATCATATATCTCTTAAAAGTGATGTGCCCATGTTTCTCCTTTTACACTCTTTATTTCTGATGCATTCCTTTATCTATGTTTCTTTTTTTCTTTTCTTGCAGGTATGAGCAGTCGGAACTGATTGAAAGGGAATTAGAGCAAATGACAGAGCAGATCAAGTCAATTATTCACTCCCTTAATTCAAACCAGGTGAAGGTTGTCAATTGATCTTTTATTACATAAACTAAAAGAAATTATGCTTACGATAATGTCTCATTCAGGGTGGAGAGGTTGAAGCCCCAGATGGAATGACTCCACTAGATGCTGTAGTTCGAATTTTGAATAATCAACTGACTTCTCTGATGTGGATTGATGAAAAGGTTTGTGTTTGTCAATGTTACACACCTCGGTACAAATTAAAAATAAAAAATTAAATAAAAAACAATAAATTGAAAATATTTATAACAAGCATATATTTCCAATTTACAATTAGAGAAAATATCTGGAGCCTGGTAGTATTTTAAATGTTCAAACATTTTCAATCTTATTTATGGTTGTCTTTAAGTAAGCCGCCTCTGACATTGATCAATCTATTTCAGACTGAAGAATTTTCTACCCGCATTCAGAAGCTAGCTAACCAAGGCTCTGCTTCAGATCGTGAAGTGGTGGGAAATGGGAGCTGGATGTCTTGATATTTCAAATTTGTATAGTATATCAACACATTCGAAAACAAGCTAGAGAGTAGACATTTGTATGAAGCGGCTAGCATAAATTGTGGAGATTCCGGACGAAGAACTATTTTAGAATTATTACTAATAATTTTCCTATTGACTCCCCAGTATCTCTTCTATAATCCCCAGTATCTCATATAATTTCATTTTGAAGCATTATGAAAGTTTGACGATTGTTGGTTGTAAGGAATGTTGTTTCTTGTTAGATCCCTTACTGAAAAAGTTGAGATCTGTACTTATTTCTGCTGTGATTTTACAGATCTTCAAAGGTACTGCTTGTGAATTTGCAAATAGTTTAAGTCAATTCCTTTCAAACACATGATTTTTGTAATTGATAACAAGGTAGCATTTAATTTTTAAATATTTTTAGCAGGTCAAGCCATGCTTTTTTATCTCTGTACTTGCTGAACAGAATGGTGTTTGTGAGAGTTCACTGAAAATCTTCATCATTCAATTCTCTAGAGGATTTTGACTGCATATAGCATAGATAAATGAATAGTTGATATTTTGCCACATGAGAATTGTCTCTTGTTTATGTTATTTGCGCATGAAGACTTATCTGCCTTACATAAAATGCTTGAATAAATTGATTCCACATCACATGGCTTAAGAGTGTAAAGCGTGTGTTTTGTTCTATGGTCAATTCTGGTCCTAAATTTTAAAATTTAAAGATATTGATGTCTGTCAGATCAAGATGAGGTGGTCCAACAAAATACACAATAATTTTTATTTTATAATTTAAAATGTTGATTTCAAATTTGAACTGTTCAGTCTTGATCAAATGGTTCATAAATTACACACACATTAGGCTTGACGATTTTGGAATCTAGCCATGATTACAATCAAGAGGATAACAATGGAGAGAAGGGTAGATGACCTAACTTTTTCATCCAACTGTGTTGCATTACCAATCCTAGGCGACTGAAATAAATCATTCATAAGTGACTGAAAACTTTCCATCAGCTCCAAAATCTTTCCTTTCATGATATCAAATATCCAGCTTATGATTTCCATGCCAATCTCTCTCTGTCCTGAAATCCGAGGCCTTTCACAGTTAACTGAATGAAAGAATTGATACAATGTTAGATGAGTCATAGAATATATTGCATTATCAAAATAAACAATGGTATGTTGAATATACAGACCTGAACGAGGCAACTCCAGAAGCCTTTGATGCAACACATTTCTTATGACAGCATCCCAAATGGCTTCATCAGATGATAATGAAACCACCAATCTCTACAAGTTATAGTCCCAGAGACATTTCATCAATACACAACAAAATCAACATCATAAAGTCTAATAAAGTGAAGAGATAGACCTTAACAGCAGGATCAGCTTGTAGCATCTGAAGAGCATCATAAAGTCTTTTATATCCTCGAGACAGCATCATCCTTGAATCATAAGAGTCTGAGATTTGCTGAATAGTGATTGTTGATGATATTGCTTTCATAAATCTGACACAGAAAATTTGAAAACCAACCATTTAATCCAATCCAAAAACTTAACAAGTTATAGTAGAGAATAAGCAATTCAATTGGCAAAACATGGAACTTACTCTTGAAGAGCTGAGATTGCATCGTCAACTTCACTTTGAGATGGAACAGTTTCAAATAAATGATTATAGAGACTACAACTTGATGTTATCTCTCGTTTTCTGCAGAGTTTATCATTACAACAACATGAAGATAAGGTTTTATTGGTGTTGTTGTCTGTTGGATGTGAAGGGTTGAGATTGGAAGAAGATGAAGATGAGAAATTATTATTGAGGGAGTTCCTCAATTGAGTTACGAGATGATCAACATGCATAGTTCCACCTCCCATTGATGAATGATGTTTGCTTTTTGCATTTTATGGTGATAACTTGATAAGTGATTGGCACGGTTTTCTATAATGTTATTGGTTAGTGGATGATGGGGTGTGTCAGAAATGATTGGTTGGGCTGGTAGATAAGTATAGGCCCAATGGAATTGTTAGGTCTACATAAGAACACACTTTGACAATTTCTTTATCCAACCCCCTACTTTGTTAGAAACCCGCGGCGAAATTCCTTAAATGTCCTTATATTTCGGAAGTGCATCTCCGAATATTTTTTTTTTTGGAAAAAAAGGATTATTTCAGGTGCATATCCGAAGACACTTTTTTTTAGAAAAAAATGTGACTTCGGAAATGCACTTCCGAAAACACATTTTTTTGAAAAAGGGGTGTCTTCGGAGATGCATATCCGAAATATTTCAATTTTTTAGTCTTGGAATTTTTCAGATATGCATATCCGAAAAAACTTAATAATTATTAAAAACTAAAATCAAGGTGAACCAATACAATTAATAGTATAATTAATTGTATTAATTAAAATATATTATTAAATATATATCATTATAATCAAGATATAATAATAATATTAGCCTAATAAATATTTAAATCAACACCTTATTTTTATATATAAAATTAATAATAATAAAAATATTTATTTACTATTTATTTATTTTTTATGATACATAAAAAAAATCATTTTATAAATTAATTTTCAAAAACAATTTTATAGTTAAAAAAATTTATTTTCTAAACAAAATTTCCAAAATAATTTTATAGTTATATAAAATAAAAATATTCTTATTATATTTCATAAGTAAATTTTAAATTATATAAAATTAAATATATAATTTATTCACTAAATAAAATTCATACAAAATCTTCTTTTAATTTTTTAAACTAAATGAAAAATGATTTTTTATCATAATTAATTATTTAAATTTTTGTTGAATAATTATTAATATATTTATTTTTTATATAATCATAATTGTCGTGTATTAGTTATAATTTCAGTAGTTATTAATATGAAATTTATCAAAAAATAATTAAATTGTTTATGAGTTTTATTTTTTAATTTATAATTGGAATTAGAATAGAAATATCAACCATATAATTATCATTATTATTATTCATAACTTATAAATTATATCAATTTTATGATATCTAAATTAATCAATATCCCAAATTTTTCAATTTTTCGAGATTTTTTTGGATATGCTTATCCGAAAAAACATCTGACCATTTTTTGGGGGGTTTTTTCGGATATGCATATCCGAATTAACCAAAATCCTCATTTTTTAGGTGTTTTCGGAGATGAATCTCCGAATTAAAAAAAATCTCAATTTTTTCGAAGATGCATCTCCGAAGAGTATTTTAGGGTTTTCAGCAGGAGTTATCATCCAATGGGGGTGGATAAAGAAATTGTCCACACTTTTTATACACATATTGGAACACTAAAAAATAATTGAAAATATATGTCTGGTGTAAACATGTTGTCACCCTTAAAAATCTGCAGTTATTTTTTGTTTTTTTTTTTTAATTTTATGTTAAACAATTGTTCATGTGAGGTAGATGGAGTGTTGGAAATCCATCAAAATTTATGGAGAATTTCTATCAATCTTAATGAACAAGATTGTTATTTCTACACAATAACAATGGAAAAAAAAGAAGGAAATTAAGGTGAATTAGGGTTTTAACAAAATTAAAGAGAGAAAGAGAATATTTTATGCAAAATTTCTTTCTGTCCACAATCTGTGGAAATTCTTATTCACTTACAACTACAAATCCTGAATACAAGTCTCATTACAAAATAGGGGTTACTCCCTCTATTTATAGTTTTAGGTTGCATTCTCCTTAAGGCAAAACTCAAAACTATAAAAGTCCAAAATACCTAATTTTGCTAACACTATAAAATTAGGCCTAAGTCGAAATACCTGTCAAGGTAACTCCTTTGATATTTCGACACACACTAGTCTAGACTATTTCGACACAACCCTCCTTCTGTTGAGCAACCTGCTTTGACACAAGGAATTACAACTTCAACACACCACCTAATTCATTATGTCTAAGCTATCTACATTCATCATAGCTCTTCGTCTTCTAAATACTTCGACTTGCACACCCTTCGTCGTGATATATGCAATCTGAATCTCACTTCTACACTGTTCCAAATTCATCTTCCTTTTAGCTACATGCTCTCGAAGATAATGAAACCTCATTTCAATGTGCTTGCTTCTGTCTTGTGCTATAGGGTTCTTCTCTAGATTGATAGCTGACATGTTGTCAATCTTCATGGTAATTACTCCATGATTTTTCCCTGTAATCTCTTCGACCAAATTCACCATCCATGTTGCTTGACATGCACAGAGGGAAGCAACTATGTACTATGCTTCACATGATGATAGTGTCACAATTGGTTCTTTTCTCAAACTCCAAGCAAATGGCGCACCACCTAGCATAAAACATAATCAGTTGTAGATTTTCGATCCTCAGCATCACTACACCAACTTGAGTCGTTGTAACCTACTAACTTGCATTCTTTTCCCTTATAAGATACAGGTGAAGGATAGAAAAACACTTAGAAAGGGGGGTCTGAATAAGTGTAGCTTTAAAACTTGTAAGATTTGCACAATGATTTTTATCCTGGTTCGTTGTTAACTAAACTACTCCAGTCCACCCCCTTGGAGTGATTTACCTCACCTGAGGATTTAATCCACTAATCACACTTGATTACAATGGTTTTCCACTTAGCCAACTGCTAAGTCTTCTAGAGTATCCTGATCACAACCTGATCACTCTAGGAACAAACTGCTTAGACAACTTCTAAGACTTGCTAGAGTATACTGATCAACAACCTGATCACTCTAGAACTTACAACTTAATGTAAACAAATACTAAGAGTATTACAATGCTTCTGAAAAGCTATAATCACAACTGTGATATTTCTCTTAAAGTTTAAGCTTAAATCTCACTAAGATATTACAACAGCAATGTAGTGAGCTTGATGATGAAGTTTGACAGCGTTTCTGCAAGTTGGTTCAGAGTTTGTAATTCGTTCGTTAACCTTTGCTACTCATCAGAACTTCATATATATATATAGGCACTTGAGAAGATGACCGTTGGGAGCATTTAATGCTTTGCGTATTCCGTACAGCATTGCATTTAATGTTTCACTCTTTTGTCAATTACCTCGAGCCTTGTTTCCGCTGTGTCTACTGACGTTGCCTTTAATAGCTTCTAACGTTCCTTTTGTCAGTCAGGGTAGCCTGCCAGTCTAGTACTTGCTTCTGATCTGATGTTTGTGTAAACAACGTTTGTATGTCATCAGAGTCAAACAGCTTGGTGCAGAGCATCTTCTTGTCTTCTGACCTTAAAGAGCTTCTGAGCGTGATACCATGAGAACTTCAGTGCTTCTGCTTCTGATCTCAAGTTCTTCTGATGCTTCCATAGACCCATGTTCTGATTCTGCTTGACCATCTTCTGATGTCTTGCCAGACCATGTTCTGATGTTGCATGCTGAACCTTCTGAGTCGGTTGCTTCTTGCGCTGATTTTGTGCATACTCTTTGTATAATTCCTGAAATGGAAATTGCATATTATTAGAGTACCACATTATCTCATACAACATTCATATCCTTGTTATCATCAAAACTAAGAATATTGATCAGAACAAATCTTGTTCTAACAATCTCCCCCTTTTTGATGATGACAAAAACATACATAAATGATATGAATTTGCGATCAGAATATCAGACGGCTAAAGAAAATTACACAGCTATAGCACAAGCATATAGACAGTGTGTGAATATGTCTCCCCCTGAGATTAACAATCTCCCCCTGAGATAAATAATCTCCCCCTGAAATAAATACTAGAAGAATTTTTTATAGATAAAAGACTTCCCTGAGTATTTCAGTAGAGACTTTCACATATGCTTAGATCTTCAGAACATTCACAGCTTCTGATTCTTGCTTCCATAGGACAGCTTCAGAACTTGAATTTCCTAGATCTTTAGAATATTCATAGCTTCTGATTCTTGCTTCCATTGGACAACTTCAGAGCTTGAATATCTTCTTGAGTCATTACATGCTAGATTGTATCAGAACATTGTTGAATGTACCAGAGCATCATCAGAGCATCTCTACATCCTGAAATGTTACAGAACAAACTAAACGACAAAAGTCAGCATGAATGAATCAGAACATAAAATATGTATCAGAACATATAATTATGTATCAGAGCACACAAACATAAAATGTTTTAGAGCATATTTTGTAACTAAAACATGCATCAGAACATATAAAGAATAAGAATGAAAGTATATTCTATCATCAAAATATCAGAACATTATTCCTTCTTGCTTCTGATCTTGAAGCTTTATAGCACTCAGCTTGCTTCAAATTCCATGAGCTTGATTCTTTATAGAATTGCTTTTCCCCATCTCTTTGCTTCTCATGTTGAGGTTTAAAGAGGATCTTCAATTCCTGCAAGACAACACTCAAAGACATAGAACTTTGCAAGTTCTGTTAGAAATGTGGAGCCTTTCTCCCAGCAACTGATAAAATAAATCAGATCATTTATCACATTTTTCTCCCCCTTTTTGTCATAACATCAAAAACATAAAAGATTCAGATGAAAAAACACGACAAACACATAGAAGAAAAAGGATAATTTTCATTAAGCACGGAGAAAAGGTTCAAAAGTACAAGAGGAAGGGCAAGAGAAGATGCAAAGAAAAAACAGATGCAGCAAAGCAAAAAGAAAACAGTCTAAGACTCAATCTAAGATGACCCTAGATTCGACATGATCTTGTCCAGCATATCATGAATCCCACTGTTGCTCTCATTCTGCCTTTCCATGAAAGCACGAAACTCAGCGTTGATTGATCTCTGCTCATCCTGGTTCTTCTGAATAACTTCCAAAGTCCTTGCAAGACGGGAAGGTTCATCAGAAGAAGCTTCACAACTTCTTTCCAAAGGGATGGCATTCTGATCCGCAGCTTCCATGATCAGATCATTTGCAGAATTTTCCTCAACAGGAATGGTTTCAGCAACATGATCTTCAGCATCTGCTTCTTCCATAGAAGCATCTCCATACTCTGCAGTAGGAACTTCAGAATCTCCATTCTCAAGTTCCTGAAGAATGGCAGCAAGATTTCTAGGAGCAGAAGGACCTTCAACTTCTGGTGGATCAACAACTTCTGGAATGACCAAGCTTGGGTCTTTCTCAGAAGGGTTTTCCCTCAGAAATTCAAAGAGCGTCCTGAAATCTCCGAGCAAAACAGGATATTGAGGTCTCCAGACCACAATTTCCCTGCAAGGGTTAGCTTCCATTGCAGCAGCAATTCTTGCTTCTTCCAGCTCATCTACAAATCTCTTCTCCTCAGCGGCAATGCAGTTTCTTAGGGGATGATAGTAGATACCATTATCACCCTCCAGAAGATAACCAGCATAACTAGGGGCAACAACCACTAGTCTCTTCTGTACTCTCATTGCTCCTACTTGAACATCCTGGCGAAAGCTTCTCCAGAGATTTCTCGTAGAAACATCATCAAGACCATTGAGGAAAGCATCTCTCAGAAGGTCAAGCCTGCTAATCACTTCACTTCTGAACAACTCCAGACAAATGATAGGTTCAGGTTCAGGAGGGTTGAAGGTGAATTTGTAGTCAGGGTAGAGAAGGCAGTAAGGGTTGGATTTTCTGGTAGTTAGGGGATGGGATAAAGAGGATGGAGGTGCAGTGGTTGAGGAAGATGGGTTATGTGTGGGAATGATTGAGGATGAAGGGATATCTGTGATTGGAGTAGATGAAGAAGGAATAATTATAATGGGTGTTGATGAGGATGGCTTGTCAGAAGGAGTTGGAGGAAGAATATTTAGTGGTGTAGGGTTTAAGACAGGAGTAGAAAGAGAAGGTGAGAGAGGATTTTGTATAGTGAAGTTATTTTGTGGTTCAGAAGGAGGTGTAAAAACATGCCTAGAGACAATTGCAGAAGGAGCATTTGCAGATCTGGGAGTACGAAAGGAATCTCTAATTTTCTTCTGCTGATATTCTGTAGTGTTCACCTTGTCAGGATCATAGGTGATCCTCTGCTTCTTGGCTTGCTTGGCCTCATCTTCTTGAGCCTTTCTTTTTAGCCTAGCCTGTTGTTTCTTTTGATCCTTCTTCTGAAGATCAACTTTTGACAGAAGCACTCTACCACGGATCCACGCAGGATCAACTTCAGATTGTTTCCTAACAGAATCTTCCAAGTGGTGCTTGACAGCCTTGTGAAGTTCTAAATGAAACAAAGTGGCAAAACCTTCAACAGGAACTCTCCTTGACAGAATATCTGGAAAGCTTGTACCAACAGAAGATATCGTCTGGATGAGATCAAGTCTGAACAAGTCCACACCGTTGAAGACGGGACCTTGAACAACTCCAAGAAATCGGGACGCTCCAAGGGTCCTGATAGAATCCAGTAAATTACTTTCAGTCAGAATGTCAGATATCATTCTGGCGAAAGGAATAGTGTTCCTTGGAATATGAGGATACTTTGCCCTTTCTTCTTCTTCTCTTGACTCAACAATAGAAGTCTTCAGATTCTCAAACAGAATGTGAGAGATGTTGAGTTCTATCTTTTTGCCAATGCAGAAGAGAGTATACTTGTGATCAGGACTGATGTAGGCAGAGGAGGAGAATAGCTTCTTCCTGTGGTGAAGAGAACCCAGAATAATCTCAGCCCACACTTGATAAAACGGCCTTAAAGTACCAGTTTTATGAGACTCAGTTCTGAAAGCAAGAGAGATTTGTTGTTCAACCTGATACCAGTTAACCCTTCCAGGTTCAGGACCGGTGCAACCTTTTTCGTCATCCAGGTTGTATAGCTTCCTGATGAGCTTTTCTGTAATAACCACTTCATGCCCTAGCACGAAGGAAATGATGGCAGTTGGGGTAACCGTTGCATGTACCCAGAAATCCTTCACCAGTTCAGGATAAATTGGTCCAACCAATCTATCGAGATAGTTTGACCATTCCTATGCTAAAATTCTAGCATCACACAGAAAACTGTTTGCTCTTAGGTTGTTGAAGTCCACAGCAGATTCACAGAGAACTTCCGGTTCGTCAGTGGGAATCATGCATGTTTTCAGAGGAGCATACCCATACTTGCGGAGAAGAATCTGAGTAGAAGAGAGTCTTTCTACTGGGCTTGATGAACTAGATGAAGAGTACATGATGATGTTGCTTGGTTTCAGATCACAAACTAGGGTTTGAAAGAAACAAATGCAAAGAGAGAGATACACAAATGGAGAGAGAGAGAGAAAAAGATGAAATGAAGATGAAGCGGGTTTTTTTAAACGGTTTGAAAAAGAAAATAAAATAAAGTAAAAAGAAAACTGTTTAAAAGAAATGATTAAAAAAATGACATCAATATGCATTTAATGAGAAATGACGTTAGGAGAGATAATGTGACAAAGTGAAATGATTTGCACAGTTACCTAGGGCGGCGTCTCCTCAGATTAACTCACACTTTTACCAACCGTACATACACGTGTTCACCATCAGAATCCTCTTGATGGAAGCTGTGTTGCATTGAATAGACTTTACACCTTCTGATTCTGATCACAGCTTCTGATTGTCATTCCTTAGAAATGATCTAGTTCTGATAGGATCATCTTTCTTTCCAAGAATCACATCTTCTGAGTGAGCAGAGGTGAGTCTAGAAGATCTTCTGACTGTTGGCTCTTCAGAAATCCTGAGATTCTCTAAAGATGCAGCAACTTGATCTTCTGATCCATTGCTTCTGAGACTTTCAGCTTCTGGAGCTTTGCTTCTTGGTTCTACAGCTTCTGATATGTCAATATCTATATCTGCAAAATTCTCAAACTGCTTTGGTTTTTCAAGACCAAGCTTATCATCAAACCTGATATTGATTGATTCTTCTACAACCAATGTTTCAATATTGTATACTCTGTAGCCTTTAGAGCGTTCAGAATATCCAAGAAGAAAACATTTTTGTGCCTTAGAATCAAACTTACCAAGATGACCTTTAGTATTCAGAATAAAACACACACATCCAAAAGGATGAAAATATGAAATGTTGGGCTTTCTGTTCTTCCACGATTCATAAGGAGTCTTATTTAGAATAGGTCTTATAGAGATTCTATTCTGAATATAACATGCAGTGTTTATTGCTTCTGCCCAGAAGTGCTTAGCCATATTGGTCTCATTGATCATGGTTCTGGCCATTTCTTGCAGAGTCCTATTCTTTCGCTCTACAACTCCATTTTGTTGTGGAGTTCTAGGGCAAGAGAAATCATGGGCAATACCATTTTCTTTGAAGAATTCCTCAAAGAATCTGTTCTCAAATTCGCCATCATGATCACTTCTGACCTTTATGATTTTGCACTCCTTCTCAGATTGGATCTGAGTGCAGAATTCAAAGAACACTGAATGAGACTCATCCTTGTGTTTTAAGAACTTTACCCATGTCCAGCGGCTATAATCATCTACGATGACTAATCCATATTTCTTCCCTCTGACAGATGCTGTTTTGACTGGTCCAAACAGATCAATGTACAGAAGTTCTAATGGCCTTGAGGAAGAGACAACATTCTTAGATTTAAATGCAGGTTTGGAGAACTTTCCCTTCTGACATGCTTCACAAAGAGCATCTGATTTATATTTCAGATTTGGGAGACCTCTGACCAGATTTAGTTTGTTAATCTGAGAAATCTTTCTCAAACTGGCATGTCCTAATCTTCTGTGCCAGACCCATTGCTCTTCAGAAACAGACATAAGGCAAGTCACCTTCTACTTCTCAAGATCTGAAAGATCAATCTTATAGATGTTGTTCTTTCTCTTGCCTGTAAATAGGATTGAGCCATCCTTCTGACTTACAGCCTTGCAAGACTTTTGATTGAAGATTATATCATAACCATTGTCACTTAATTGACTTATGGACAATAAGTAATGCGTTAATCCTTCTACAAGAAGTACATTAGTTATGGAGGGAGACTTACCAATACTTATGGTTCCAGAGCCAATAATCTTGCCCTTCTGATCTCCTCCAAACTTGACTTCTGCACCTGGTTTAAGCACCAGGTCTTGGAACATAGACCTTCTTCCCGTCATGTGTCGCGAGCACCCAGAGTCCAGGTACCATGACATTTTGTGCTTTGTCCTCTTTGCAGCTAAGGATATCTGCAACAGAAATTATCTTCTCCTTAGGTACCCACAATTTCTTGGGTCCTTTCATGTTAGTTTTCCTCAAGTTATGATTGAACTTGGGTTTAGCATAATAGTTAACAGGAGGAACAGCATGATATTCTTTAGGTTTGACAGCATGATATTTCTTAGGTTGTGTCACATGCTTCTTGGTGTGTACAGTGTTAAAACTCTGTGCATGTGAAGTGAGCCTAATATCATGTGCATGACCATATTTGAACTGATCATACAATGGCTTGTATGTGATTTTCAAATCATCAACAGGTTCAAATTTATGTGAGGTATCACCGTCATAGCCAAAACCAAACCTTCTGTTTCCAGAAACACCATATATCATAGAAGCAAGATGACTTCTGCCAATACTTCTAGATAGGAACTTTCTGAAGCTCGAGTCATATTCTTTCAGAATATGATTGAGACTAGGAATGGATTTTTCTGATTCAGAAGGAGATCCACTATCTTTGGATAATTTTAAAACTTTTTCCTTCAGTTCAGAATTTTCCACTTCCAGCTTCTTAGTTTCAAATTCAAATTGCTTTTTCAGCTTTTTGTATTTGATACTAAGATGAGCCTTGAGTTCCAGAAGTTCAGTCAAACTGGAAACTAACTCATCTCTAGATAGTTCAGAAAATACCTCTTCAGAATCTGATTCTGATGTAGATTCTGATCCATCATCCACAGTGGCCATCAGTGCAAAGTTGGCTTGCTCTCCTTCAGAGTCTGATTCTGATTCTGATTCAGAATCATCCCATGTTGCCATAAGACCTTTCTTCTTATGAAACTTCTTCTTGGGATTCTCCTTCTGAAGTTTTGGACATTCACTCTTGAAGTGTCCAGGCTCATTGCACTCATAGCAGACAACTATCTTCTTGTCAGATCTTCTGCCACCAGAAGATTCTCCTTGTTCAAATTTCTTTGAACTTCTGAAGCTTTTGAACTTCCTTTGTTTGCTCTTCCAGAGTTGGTTTACCCTTCTGGAGATCATGGATAGTTCATCTTCTTCTTCTGATTCTGATTCTTCAGAATCTACTTCTTCAGCCTGAAAAGCGTTAGTGCATTTTTTAATATTAGATTTTAATGCAATAGACTTACCTTTCTTTTGAGGCTCATTTGCATCCAGCTCTATCTCATGGCTTCTCAAGGCACTGATTAGCTCTTCCAAAGAAACCTCATTCAGATTCTTTGCAATCTTGAATGCAGTCACCATTGGACCCCATCTTCTGGGTAAGCTTCTGATGATCTTCTTTACATGATCAGCCTTGGTGTAACCTTTGTCTAGAACTCTTAATCCAACAGTTAGCGTTTGAAATCTTGAGAACATCTTCTCAATATCTTCATCGTCCTCCATCTTGAAGACTTCATATTTCTGGATTAGAGCAAGAGCTTTGGTCTCCTTGACTTGAGCATTTCCTTCATGGGTCATTTTCAATGACTCATATATATCATGGGCAGTTTCCCTGTTAGATATCTTCTCATACTCAGCATGAGAGATAGCATTCAGCAAAACAGTCCTACATTTATGATGATTTTTGAAAAGCTTCTTTTGATCATCATTCATTTCTTGTCTTGTAAGCCTTACGCCAGTAGCATTCACTGGATGTTTGTAACCATCCACCAGAAGATCCCATAAGTCACAATCTAGACCAAGGAAGTAACTTTCCAGTTTATCTTTCCAGTATTCAAAGTTTTCACCATCAAATACTGGTGGTCTAGTATAACCATTGTTACCATTTCCATTGTATTGCTCAGCAGAGCCAGATGTAGATGTAGGTGTGTTTGTTGGAATTTCACTAGCCATCTTTTACTGAAGCGTTTTTCTCTTCCTGAATCTTTTCTAAACACGGTTAAGTGCTTGCACCTTAGAACCGGCGCTCTGATACCAATTGAAGGATAGAAAAACACTTAGAAAGGGGGGTTTGAATAAGTGTAGCTTTAAAACTTATAAGATAAAAACAATTTGCACAATGATTTTTATCCTGGTTCGTTGTTAACTAAACTACTCCAGTCCACCCCCTTGGAGTGATTTACCTCACCTGAGGATTTAATCCACTAATCACACTTGATTACAATAGTTTTCCACTTAGCCAATTGCTAAGTCTTCTAGAGTATCCTGATCACAACCTGATCACTCTAGGAACAAACTACTTAGACAAATTCTAAGACTTGCTAGAGTATACTGATCAACAGCCTGATCACTCTAGAACTTACAACTTAATGTAAACAAATACTAAGAGTATTACAATGCTTCTGAAAAGCTATAATCACAACTGTGATATTTCTCTTAAAGTTTAAGCTTAAATCTCACTAAGATATTACAACAGCAATGTAGTGAGCTTGATGATGAAGTTTGACAGCGTTTCTGCAAGTTGGTTCAGAGTTTGTAATTCGTTCGTTAACCTTTTCTACTCATCAGAACTTCATATATATAGGCACTTGAGAAGATTACCGTTGGGAGCATTTAATGCTTTGCGTATTCCGTACAACATTGCATTTAATGTTTCACTCTTTTGTCAATTACCTCGAGCCTTGTTTCCGCTGTGTCTACTGACGTTGCCTTTAATAGCTTCTAACGTTCCTTTTGTCAGTCAGCGTAGCCTGCCTGTCTAGTACTTGCTTCTGATCTGATGTTTGTGTAAACAACGTTTGTATGTCATCAGAGTCAAACAGCTTGGTGCAGAGCATCTTCTTGTCTTCTGACCTTGAAGAGCTTCTGAGCGTGATACCATGAGAACTTCAGTGCTTCTGCTTTTGATCTCAAGTTCTTCTGATGCTTCCATAGACCCATGTTCTGATTCTGCTTGACCATCTTCTGATGTCTTGCCAAACCATGTTCTGATGTTGCATGCTGAACCTTCTAAGTCAGTTGCTTCTTGCGCTGATTTTGTGCATACTCTTTGTATAATTCCTGAAATGGAAATTGCATATTATTAGAGTACCACATTATCTCATACAACATTCATATCCTTGTTATCATCAAAACTAAGAATATTGATCAGAACAAATCTTGTTCCAACAACAGGAAACAAAATGCCATGGTCAAGAGTTCCTTTCAGATACCTTAGTATCCTCTTCGTTGCTGCTAAATGTGATACCTTGAGCTTCTGCATGAATCTACTCACTATACCCATATTGTATGCTAAGCCAAACCTTGTGTGACAGAGCTACCTTAATGAACCAATAAGTCTTCTCTACTGGGTTGGGTCGACATCATCTTCATCAAATTCTTTCGACAGTTGCAGTCTTGGTTCTACAGGTGTCGAAGTCGAGTTGCATTCTTCCATCTTAAATCTTTTGAGAATTTCACTTGCATATCTTCTTTGATGCATCATCAAGCCTCTACTACTCTTGTAGAATTTGATTCCAAGGAAACATTAAATGTGGCTCAGATCAAACATTTTGAATTCCTTGCTAATATCAATTTTGAAGTCTTCGATCTCTTTCTTACAGCTACCTGTTATCAACAAGTCATCGACATATAAACATAGTATAAACAATTCGCTCTTGCTTCTTCTTACATTATACTTGATGCTCAGTTGTGCACTTTACAAATTCCCTCCTTTAGGAAATTGTCGATTTTCTTATTCTAAGCTCTTGGAGCTTGCTTAAGTCCATACAGGGTTTTATGCATCCTGTACACCTTTCTCTCTTCGCCATATTTCACAAACCCAATTGGTTGTGCAACATAAAGTTCTTCGTCTAAGGGTCCATTATGGAATGCACATTTAACATCTATATGACACATGTGCCAATTGTTCATGTTCGCCAGACCAACAACCAACCTGATTGTATCGATCCTAGCAACAGGTGTAAAAGCTTCATCATAGTCGATTCCTTCTTTCTAAAGAAATCCTTTCGCCACAAGTCTTGCCTTGTGTCGAGTTACTCCACCTTGTATACCCACTTCACATTAATTTCCTTATTGCCTTGAGGCAATTCGACAAGTGACCAAGTGTTGTTGACTTCGAGGACTTCAATTCCTCATTCATAACTTTCACCCACTTCGAATCCTTCAATGACTCAGCTGCATTGACAGGTTCGACATCTGCGTAAAAAGTACAACATACCAACTCACCATCATCATCGATCATATCATCTGATGTAATCACAAATTTTTGCAACCTTGCAGGAATGTGTCTTGTTCTGTGAGGCCTACTTGGACATGCACCACCTTTGACTTCTTCTTGTCGAACTTCTTCTCTTTCAACTTCAGTGTTGGTTCTTCATATAAGATTCTCACTAAATCCTTCTTGACATTCTCAGTCCAATCCCATTCCTTAAGCTCTTCTATGATCATATCCCTGCTGATCACTACTTGCTTGTTCACTGGGTCAAATAACTTGTATCCTCCAGTCAAATGATATCTTATTAGGATCATCTGACTCGATTTGTCATCAAGTTTCCTTTTCAACTGATCTGTCGCATGTCTATATGTTATAGATCCAAATACCTTCAGATGAATCAAGCTAGGTTTGACACCAGATCAACATTCTTCTGGCGTGATTCCTTCTAGCTTCTTTGTCGAACATCTATTCAATATGTATGTCCAGTCAAAATTGCTTCACCCCAAAAATCTTTAGGTAAATGCTTGCCTTTCAACATACTTCTCATAATATTCACGATGGTTATATTCTTCCTTTTTGCAGTTCCATTCTGCTGTGGAGTATAAGGCTGCACCACTTCATGCATAACCCATTATTTTTCACATAATGTGTCTATGTCTTTCGACACATATTCTCCTCCACCATCAGTTCTCAAAATCTTGAGCTTTCGTCCACTTTTCCTTTCGACGATAGATTTGAACTTGGCATATACCTCGATCAATTCACTTTTCTTCTTGATCAGGTAAGTCCATAATTTTCGAATGAAATCATCTATGAATGTGATAAAGTATTTATTACCTCCATTCAATTCCACCTAGATCGGACCACATACATCAAAGTATACGCCTTCAAGGATTGTCTTAGACTTGCTTTATGCATCCTTGTTGAAGCTGTTCTTGTGCTGCTTCGCTTGCACACATTCCTCACACACTTCTCTTGGAATGTCGATTTCTGGTAATCCTGAAACCATATTTCTTCTTTTCAACTCTATGATGTCATTGAAGTTGAGATGGCCTAGTCGATAGTGCTATATCCATTCATCTCTGCTAGCTGAAGTTGCAAGGCACTTGTGTTCCATAACATTAATTTCAATCTTGAAGGTTTTATTCCGAGACATGAGAGCCTTCAAGATTAACTTTCCACTTGAGTCGATAACTCTCATCATCTTATCTTTGACCGAAATCTTGTAGTTCTTTTCGACCAACTGCCTTATGCTGAGCAAATTGCTCTTCATGTCTGGTATGTACAACACATTGGAGATTATTGACCTTTTGCCATCTTTCCTTGTAATCATAAAGTCACCAATACCTTCAGCTGTTAGAGTATTGTCATTTGTGAATTTCATCGTGTTCTTCATAGAGGGCTTTATGTTGACAAACCATTCTTTCTTTCTAGACACGTGTGATGAGCATCCTAAGTCCAAGTACCATTGGTCCCTGAATATCTCTTCATCTCTTGTTGTGACCATCAACATTATCTCTTCTTCTTCTTCTTCACATTTTGCAAACTTTGTATCACTTTCTTGATTTTGGTTTTTGGTCAATCACTAGAGTAATGACCATATTTCTGACAATTGAGACACTGAAGGTTACTTTTGTCATACTTTAGACCACCACCTCTTCCTCTTTTTGCAACACAACCTCTTTGGTTGCTTTGGCATGAGGGCTTTCTCTTATTTGACTAGCATCCTTCTTGCTGATTTTGATCAGTCGAATTATCGTAGCTTCCTCTACCTTTGTTTCCATTCCAACTTTCTTTGCCTTTATTTTCTTTTGGTGACTGTGTAACACCCCATTTCCACCCGGTAATTACAACAAAAATAAGAGTATAAAAATTCCAACCAATACATGGGATATCACATTTACAACTTAATCACACATCATAACGCATTCAAAACAGATACATAACACTTTTGAAATGAACGAACTTATAACGACCTATTTAGTCTTTAAAACAATAACTCAACTTTAATTAACCACGCAGCGGATTCACAACTTTAAACTCCAAATAAAACGTAGCATCTTGCCTCAACATAAAACAACTTTAAAAATAACAAGTCTTAATGAAACAACTCACAAATTCAGCAATAGAAACAAATCAACTATACTAAAAGCATGAGTTCGTCCCCCCCGAGTGCTACGTATCAGAGCGACAACACCAACTCGAACTCACAGAAACTAAATCTTCCCTCACTGTGGATCACCTGCACGTTACCTGTATAAAGGCAACGACCGACAATAAAGGGTGAGATATCTATCAATATAATTGAGATTATGATAAATAATATATTAGTGTTAGATCATAAAAATTACCACATCGCGGTATTATCGTCACAATTCACTTCACATCATTACATTCAACAAACGGTTCAATTCACGATGCAAGTCACAACACTTCACATAAATTCATACTCATGCAATATAGAATGAGACACTAAAAAATGCACATGCATGTGGTATCCAGGGCTTCAGCCCCTATCGCCAATTGCCAATCAATAGAGACATCAAACTAGGCATAAGCCTTCGTCACTGTTTGCCAATTTAGACCGTCACAAAAATGCAAATGTATGTGACTCGATGGATGCAACATCACATACACAATCAACAAAACTCGTCACAAGGCATACGCCTATATCACAGTTATTACCAACAATAGGGGTAATTCATCGTCACCATAACTCATGCACTTCATAATATTAATACAATAGTAGCATCACAACATCACGATATATCACAAAGAAAATAGCGGCGTAAGGAATAATTCCCGAAACAGTCCCTTCTAAAATTATACTAACTGCAATATCTTTTCTGCTACTAAAAATACTTAAGGTATTTTCTGCTACATCCTGCTACATCATTGTTTGTCTTCATTCAGTCTAGCACTTATACTGTCAAATATGCCTCAACTCTGCTATTGGTATTTATGTTCTGCTATTAGTACCTATACTGATATTTCTATTTTTCTGTTTACACTTATACTGATTATTTAGAGTTGATTCTCTAGCCTATTACTGGAAATCTAACATATTATTCTCTACTAGTAATCAAACTCGGTTAAGTTCATTCCAGCTCCCATAATTAAATCACTTACTCTGTTGTTACTAAATTAATTAGGATGAACATAATAGAATTATACTAAGTGTAAGCTAAAGGGCACTTAATAAAACAAATACTAATAAATAACAGTTGTGACCCCCGTCCCTTAACTCCATAGCACCCGCCCCTTATTTCCTATTAGACTACAAGTCACTGAGAATAAAGATAGTGGCCCCCGTCCCTAATGCTATGGCGTCCGCCCCACCCTTAAACTTGGGGAAGCCCATCCTAGGGACATGGGGCACCCGCCCCTTGCTCCTTGTACCCCCGCCATAATTTCTTCCTCCTCCAACCATTTATCTTATCTTCCCCTAATTTCCAGAATAATTCCCAGAATTGATACACAGTTTCATCACCAATTAAGTTACACAATAATTAACCATCACATGAATATCGATCAAATTAAATCAAAGCGACAACAATTACAGAAACATGAATTCAACACAAACACTTCATTAGCAGAAACGATTTCTCATTAATTTCAAAATCACACAACAGAAAATACCAAAACACAGGGATAATTTTATCACACATATTATCGATCATATTCCCGGTTATAGAGCTAGAACCCCACCCCTTACCTTGGATTGAAGATTGCTCTACAATATTTTCTCCGATCGAATTTCCCCAATTTACCTCTTCCTGAGTTCTTCGTGTTCCTCTCGAAATATTGTCCCTCTTCTATTCTCTTTCTGCTAAGCCTAACTTCTGCTACTTCTCTTTGTATTATATTTCAAATGGGTTTATTATTTCTACACCTCCGTAATGCTAACATCACCACATGAACCCAGCCCATATAAAATAGTCATATGTCATGCTAATATTAATTCTTTAACTTAATCCAATTAAATTAGTTAATTAGCATATCTACACAATTAATCTCACATAATACTAATATTTATATTAATATTATTCCTAATAGTAATAATACTAATTAATACCATTAATAATTGACCGACTACTCAATTAAAATACCTGACTCGACAACTCAAACACAATAATTCACGACAACTACTCGAAATTAACATAGTTAAATAATTAACCAAATTACGGGTCTTACAGACTGAGCCTGCAAAGCCATATCACTCTCCGATTTTCCTACATCTCTTTTAGCCATTCTTTGCTCATGAGATTCAAGCGTCCCTTGAAGCTCTTCCTTTATCAATTTGGACAAATATTTTGACTCTTCTATGGCAACCACCAAGTGGTCTAACTTTAGAGCCAATGATGTCAAGATCTTTGCAACAACAGATCTTGATGTCAACATTTCTCCACATACCTTGATTTGATTCACTAGTTTCATAACTCTAATGAATAAATCTGTTAGTGCTTTTATTGGCTGATTGGCATCTATGTTTGACTAAAACATAATAGCAGTAAAACATAATATTGATGTGAATCTTGCAAGTTTATAAAGAATAAAACAGGTACAAGCAAGATGTTAGATGGAATGTCATGACATCAACTCATTACATCGCGCCTGCAGAACTGGAAGGAAGATTCAGTTTGTAGTTAACAGATATAGAATATTCTATGTGAATATTATGTAATCCTATGTGGCGCATATTTAAAGGTCAAAAGAATAATTAAAGAATCAGATCAGAAGATTGAAGATTCAGGAAGAATCAGATCAGAAGATTGAAGATTCAGCAGTTTCTAATTTAGGAAACTCAGGATTGAAAGACCTTATTTGTAGCATAATATTTTCTGCATATTTGTAACAGCAAATGAGCTGCGATTTGTAAGCCCAAGTCCAATTGGGATCAGGTTATAAATAGAAACCTTTGTAACCTAATTTTGTGTGCTGATAGCCAGAGCTAGGAAGATGTAGTCTCTAGGGTTAGCCGTGTAAGTGGACCACCCGATGTGTGGGATGGTCACTGATTTGTGCCTCAAAGCCTGTAGGTGAGAGGTTTATTTTAATCACTCAGAAGCTGTGAAGCAATGAGTGAAGTTTTGTTCTTGGAGGAAGCTTGTAAGCAACTTCAAGTTAACGCTGTGTTTGTTTGTGTTTAAAGTGTTGGGAATTAGGCTGTCGATGCAGTGGCTGAGTTGTTGACTGCTAGACATCATTGCTATGATTGGGAGTGGAATGGAGATATTCCATATCTAGGGAGAACTTAGCTAGAGATTGCATTGGGTAGGGTTTAAGTGCGAAGTTGTAAACAGGGGAGTTTAGCTTCAAATTAAGACTACTGATAGTGGATTTCCTTCCTGGCTTGGTTGCCCCCAGAGTAGGTTAGTTAGAACCGAACTGGGTGAACAATTCTCTGTGTTGTTTATGTTTTTGCATTGTTTATTTGTTTGTTCAGTTTGGATGTCATAACTTCGTGCATGACATTAGTGTTTTACTTAATGACTCTGCTGTCACATAACCTCTGCAAAGAATATTTATCTGTGTTAACTGAACTAATATGATCCCGACACTCATGGACTTCTGCATGCAAGAAGTATTCTAAATTTGGGGGATCTGTATGTACTGCCTCAGCTAAGCTGATGACAGAAAAGGTGTCGTGACATTGTGTATGACATACTGAGTCTGTCTTACCAGAATTTTCAAAATCAATTATGCTTTCACTTTCTTCCATCTGAAGCAATTCATAAGTTCTTTTGGGAGTTTGTAACCTCACCTCTTTCACCTTTTCTGCACCTCGAAACGACTTTTCAAGAATCTCCCATGCTTCTTTTACAAATTCTATATCACTTACTTTTTTAAAATTATTCGGACTCACACATTGATGAATTATAAAGACATCTCTATAATTCTTCTTCTTCAATTCTTTGTGTGCAGCCTTTTCTTCATCTGTCGCATTTTTTGCAAGTGGTGCTACCTCTTCTTTCAAAACATCCCAAAGATCTTTATAACAGAAAACAACCTTCATCTGCTTACACCAATTCTCATAGTTGTCAACTTTCGAAATTGAAAGACTCACTGGAAAGTGAGCATTTGGATGATTCATCGCCATCATGATTTTCTTCCAAGAATCGCTCAGCCAATGCTCTAATAACAGATGTTGGAAATCCACCAAAGCCTATGGAGAATTTCTATCAATATTGATGAACAAGATTGTTATCTCTACACAATGACAATGAAAAAAGGAAATTTGGGGAGAAATATGAGTTAGGGTTTGTGTAACACCCCGATTTTTATTTGTTAGTTCTTTTATTAATTATTTATTATTATTAATTATTATGTGATATGGTAATTAAATAATTATGTGTTTTGTGAATATATGTGATATCTATGTGTTTTGAGTTATTGGGTGTGAGAATGATAAAATGATTAATTGGGCCTAATAGCGTGTTAGGAAGAGAAAAGGTGGGAGTAACGTTTAGTAAGCCTATTAAGAGAATTAAGTTGGCAAGGGTTTAACTAAAACAAGAAAATAAAAAGTTAGAGAGAGAAGTGAAAAAAGAGGAAAAGAAGAGAAAGAAAGAAAAGGGAGAAGAGAAGAGGCAACCCTAGGTTAAAGCTTCATCTAAGGTAAGAGTGAGTTTTCATCTTATTATGAGGTATGTGATGTATGAGCAATGAGTAGTAACATGTGTAGGATTTGGGGATTGAAATTCTAGGTTTTTACATGTTAGATTTTGATTTTAATCCATGAAATTGATGATTAAAATGTGTTATGATGTTATTAATTGATGCTATATGATGAATACATGTTAGAATGCTTCTATTTCATGAATTTCGGCCGTTTGGATGAATTTTGGGGGTGAAAAATCGTGTGAAACAGAATCTGTCAAAAGAAGAATTTTTCTGGTTTTTCGTAAGTAGGCTCAGCGCGGTCTACAATATAAAATTTATATTTTTACAAAATGAACTAGATCATGTATGCTATTGATTTATCATGAATTGTGGTGAATTTTATGAAAATTTCTGAAAATGTTTGGATGGCTTTTGAGGCAATTCTTTGTATTAACATAATACTTGAATTTTGGATATATGTATGTTGTGAATTGCAATTGTTTGAGATTAACATTGTTGAGCTTGGTTTTCTACGTGTTAATTGTGTTGTGTTGATCTGGTGAGTGCTATGAAAGTGTTTTAATGTGTGATTAATAACATGATATGTGTATGTTTGTGCAAATGTGAGGTGATTCATATGTGATGAATGATGTGATATATGCTTGTATAATTAAGATTTGGATATGGTCTTAATTACATATGATTTGTTGGTATTTGCACATGCATTCATTTGGTGAGAAAGAGGCGATGTCCGTTAGTTTCGTGGAAACTAGTGACTTGTCCCAAACCTAGAGGATTGTTTGAAGCTTAGAGGACGAGCTTATTTAGGTGGTTATTTGTCTGAGGGATGAACGCAGTGATACCGCTAAGGATAACAATTGGTACCACATGCATATTGCATTGAATCGCAATGGAGTCACATGTGTCGATGTGAAATGTGTTTTGGTGTGTTTATGCGATAATTGAGTGAATGATACTTTGGTGATAATTGTGATTTGATTACTTTGCTATATTGAATCAATGAGCTATGTCGTATATGTGAACATGCAAATTATGTGAAAAGTGTTGAATACTTGAATGTCTTGAAGTGTGATGAATTCTATGGATGTATGTTGTTAAGCATTGCTTATTATTATATATTTCTATAATGATATGAATTCTCACTCTTCTGTTGAAATGATGTTTTGTACAACATCGTTCAGGTACCGAGGAGTAGAGGTGCTTGCTTGCAAGTATTTAGTCGTGCATCTATTCCTTTGTTTATCGTATTACTAGGTAGTGAGTCATGCTCTAGTTATGTAACACTGGAAAACGTTTGATTCATGTTGCTTTTAGAGAGGTTTGATATACTCTATATTTTTGTGTATTTGGAATTATGAGATATTTGGCCTTTGGTGGCTATGCTTTTAGGCATAACTTTATATCATGAGACTATATGTTTGATATCGTTTTGAAATGTTTAAATTATTTTGCTGTGAGGTGCATATGGAACATGAATTTAAATGTGTGTTATGAATATAACCAGGTGCATCTGTGTTGATGTTTTGTTGTATCTTGAAATACATGTGACACCCTCTTTTTATATGCATGCTATTTTATTTTGATTATGCAATATATTTGCCGTGAGGTTTATAGGGTGTTACAGTTTGATCAAAATTAAATGGAGCAAGAAGAATATTTTTTGTAGAGTTTCTCTCTGCCCACAATCTGTGAAAATTCTTATTCACTTGCAACTGTAAATTCTGTGAATACAAGTCTCATTATAAAATAGGGGTTACTCCCTCTATTTATAGTTTTAGGTTGCTTTCTCCCAAAGCCAAAGTTCAAAACTACAAAATTTCAAAATACATAATTCTGTTAACACTATAAAATTAGGCTTAAGTTGAAATACCTGTCGAGGCAACTCCTTTGATATTTCGACACACTAAGTTATACTATTTTGACACAACCTTCCTTCTATCGAGCAACCTGCTTCGCCGTAAAGAATTACAACTTAAACATAGAGAAGGTTAAAAGCAACAATGTAAGATGCATGGAGAAGGTTAAAAGCAACAATGTAATATGCATGGAGAAGGTTAAAAGTAACATTGTCTAAGTTCTTACTCCTTTTCTTTCTTTCTTATAAAAAACAATTTTTTACAACAATTTTTCCTAAAAAGATATGCAACTTTTGACTGCAAATCTTTGACAGCAATTTCCCTAAAATGCCATGCAACTTTTTAGAGTAGTTTTTCCCAAATTACAATAATTTTTTTACAACAATTTCCTTCAAAATACTATGCAATTTTTTACAACAATTTTAAATTGTATGAAGACAGATCTGGTGTATGAGTGAATGCAACTAGAGATTCTAAGTTACATCTCTCACAGAAGTGCATCTCTTGTTTTTTCTAAAGATTCATCTCCGAACATTTATTTTTGAATAAAATATGGTGTCTCACTTACTACGTCTTTGTTGATTTAATTTTAAGTGAGTTCGAAGATGCATTTTTGAACACAACAAAAATATTTTGGAATTTTCAAAGGTGTGGCATACATTATAGAATAAAAAAAGTATTCCCTCCGCATAAAGGGGTTACTTCTCCTGACCTAAATGATGAAGAAGCATCCTATAAAAATTTAAAGATGTCCATTTGAATTAGGAAATATATTTTCGAACAGACCTTAAATACATTAAAGCTATAGAGTCACACCTTCATTTTATAAAAAAATAGTTAAAAATATATTTATAAATCCGAAAGTATTCTTCTATAATATTTGTTCTTGATTTATTTTTTCCTTATAGCAAGGGTAACGCTAAATCAAACTTTTGTTGTTGTAAGATGACAAGTGAATCAAAATATTTGAACAAATTAAAGAGAGAGAAGTCAAAACAAAATTTTGGGCCTAGACAATCTAAAATATTATCCTAAGTAAAATTAATAATATTATCCAATGGATTTCTTAACCAAATGGTAAAAAGTGGTCTCCTATAGTGAATGGTATGAAGTGGTCTCCTACCTTAGAATTTGCTTAGAACCTGATCTCAATCTTAACGCAACTTCCAATTATAGAAAGTAACATATTTTAACACTAAATCTAAGAACATATAAAACACATAAAAAAACATGCATGTTCTTTAATTGATGCTTGAAAAATAGTTCTGGAAATTGAAATAAGAATAACATTTACAACAATTACATCAAAACATTTTCCCCTCAAATTTCAACACATTTAGATATAGGTAATTTCTTTGTAACATTTAAGGTATCTCACCATTGTTTCACTCACAAGTTTTTTTTATCTTTCTTCTTTCTTACACATTATATAATTTTCCTTTTATTATAAATTAATTATGTTTATAGGATTCAGATCCTTTACCACGAAGATTTAACGATGAAACAAAAAAAATTAAGAATACATATCACCATTCACCACCGCATATTGTAGCATCATTTTACACATGAAATTTTTTGCTGCGATGATATGAATTTGTGTATGTATGTATATGTATATGGCAGTTTTATTTTTTATTATCATTTTTAATCTTTTCTCTATATTTAACATAAAGTATTTGAAATTATCAAATGTTATTGTGTTTAGGTATAATTTTGTGTTTCAATCAAAAGCGGTGATAACATGGGAGACGAAAGGTCAAGGTATGTGAAGTTGAACAAAGATAAAGAACAAGCGCCATTTCGGGATATTACTCCGGGAGAGCTTAATCAACCTATTGATATACCACAAGTAATTTACTATTATTTATCTATTTATTTAAATGTTTCTTAATTTAAGCATTCTTGAAATTTAGGATAGGTTTGATGCGATTAATAGACATGTTTCTTATTTACAAATTCTTTATTGATTTTGCAAATGGTTGAAATAAAAGGAAAAACAAGTTAAATTAAAAATTGTTCAATTTTCGATTTAATACATTATGTAATAGAAAAGATGGAGTTATTATAGGAAACAGTATCCTCTATCAAAGAGATAAATTAGATCCTTCTAAAATTGTTGGGTGAGTGAAAGTAGGGTTTCATTATTCAGGATGAATATCTTTATGTTTAAAAGTAATGTTTTTTAGTAAAAAATGACAAACAATCAAATTTAAGTTTGGTCAAAACACATTTAATCTAATGAATAATAGGTGAATACAAAACTAAAAAAATTAAACGTTAACGAAGGTAGTGAGAGTATCAAAATCTATCATAGACACGAAGAATTTGACTACTCGCCTTTTTTTTGCTTTTGTTTCATGCTTATAACGTGTATAACTAAAGAAGCTATCTTCTTGGAGGCATGTTTTAGAGGTAAGATTGCAAATGTGGATAAGGGTAATATAAAATGCCCCAAAAAGGGGATTTGCAGGCTAGACATGGAGAGTTATACACCAAATAACATGATGAAATACAAAATACCCATAAAAATAGTTGAACATGGATGGATATATAGACCACAATATTTTGTCTAGCAGGATTAGTTTTTTCTATAAATAATATCGTACTTGCTAAGATTACAATACATAACAACCCTCAAATGATTAAGGATTATCAGGGACTTTAAGGTTTATTGTAGGCATGGGCGGATCCATGTTGTGACAGACTGTGGTTAAAACCACACCATATTTTATTATATATATATATATATATATATATATATATATATATATATATATATATATATATATATATATATAGGGTTTTGCTACAATAGACCCACTTGTTTTTATGAAGGTCTATTTTAGCAAGCTTTAACTACAAAATGGTTAAATGCACCTTAAGGTGCATGTTGCTAAAATAGACCTTCATAAAAATAAGTGGGTGTATTATAGCAAACCCCACAGGGGTTTGTTATAATACACCCACTTAAATTTATGAAGGTCTATTTTAGTAAGTTTTAACTAAAAAAATACTTAAATGCACCCTAAGGTGCATGTTGCTAAAATAGACCTTCATATAAAAACAAGTGGGTCTATTGTAGCAAAACCCATATATATATATGGGATTTGCTAACGTAGACCCACCTCTTTTTATGAATTAGATAACTCAATTAAATAAATCATGTAACTTAATTGAATAAATCAGTAACTATAACAAAACTATATAGTTATTAAATCGGTTGAATCAAATAACTTCTCTAAAAAAATTAAGACACCTATCAAATTTCAAAATATCATAATGTTATAAGTTTATTATTTAAATTTAAATTCTAAACATAATGATCACACACAACAACATAATACAAATCCAAATAAATTTTGAACAAAGTCTAATAGCAACATAAACTGGATAACAAAATAAGTGCAACGTCTAATAAATTTAATTCCAAAGAGGGAAAGTTATTTCAAACAAGTTTTGAATAAAGTTTACTTATATTTTAAATTTATTTATTTATCAAAACAACATCATTTTGCTTAAAGAAAATAATGCATTTAATCCGTTGTTTTTCCAAAATTACCGATTCAATAATTTTTATCAATTTGGTTGGTTCTGACCGACTTTTACTGGTTTAATAATTTACCTAATCTAACAATCAAATCAGATCTATGACCCTTCCAATTCTTAGTTCAACTGTATTATTCAAACAATATTGATTTTCATTATAAATGTATTGATTTAAACAATATTATTTCTTAATTTGAATATAATTTAATTTATATTTTTTTATATTTAGTCACACCAATATGTAAGGTCTGGATCCGTCCCTGGTTGTTGGTTTGAGAGCTAGCTCACGTAGGAGGTGAAAAGCTCTGTATATATATAGTTTTTTGTGTGGAAATGAGATTGTCCTTGTCAACTATAGTTTTCGAGATATTTATAGCAATGTTTGGCATGGATCATAGGCCCTTTGGAACTTGCAACCATCATTGAGAGGATGTCGGAGTGGACGGTTAATCCATTGTTATTTTGGGGAGCATGGTCAAGTGACTCCTTGCGTACCGTTATAGAATAGGGACACGTCATTTCTCCAATTTCCTGCCTCAGACGACTCCTCTCAGAGGAAAGTGTCATATTCAATAAAGAGGTGGAAAATCTAATGAATAGGCACTCGAGCTATGAAAAATAGGACTTGAAAGGCGTTATGGGAGAAATTCCACATGCCTTGCCCCTGCCTCGCCGCCTTTGGACCCTTTTCAAATATACTGATACATAGTTCCTCAAATACGGTGACTTGTAAAGGGTGAAGTGTTAATGTTTATTCTCCTTCATTCGAACATCCTAGAGGGAACCTTAAATGGGGAATTTTTAAGCGAGATTTAAGTTGAGTTTCTTTGATGAGACTTTAGTCGAGTCCCTTAGGAGAGACTTTAGATTAGACACTCAAATGTGAGGCGACTCCTTTATACATAAGGTCAGCCCCTTATGCATAAGGCGAATTCCTATTATATGGGTGACTGTGGGATATTTCTCCAGGTGTCAATGATGTAACTTATATGTCAAGTGAGGAAATCCCTAAATGTTTATTGAAAGAGAAAAGGCGTGCGAGGCATTTAATTCTATTAATGATGATTTAATCTCGAGACTCCAAAAAAGCCTTACTCTTCCCGCATGTCAAAAATGTGCAAAACCTTTCATGTCTAATGGGAAACCTTGGACACCCTTGATCAGCCCTAGTTTCCTGCCTATACTAAAGGGATTCAACTACATCCTATTCACATTTTCACAGAAGTTTTCACTGAAGCTTTCAAACATTTCATTTTACTTCTCCACAGCTCTTGTTTCTTCACGAGTTCAAGCCCTCCCTTATACAAGTATAAGTTCAACATTTTATTTCACTTTCTCTTTTATGGAAATAATCACGGATTTAGATGAGAATGACCATCAGATAGAACCCTTACCTCGTGATGAGTGAATATTCTTGTGGACTCACCATTATAAGCGTCCCGACGACACAATTGAGTGTAAATTAGTGGAACTAGGAATGTTTGGCAGTTATGATAGTTCTATTAATTTTGATAGTGAAAGCGGAAATGGTAGTTACAATAATTCTTTTTTCACTTCTGTTTTCTTAGGAAATAAGAAAATAATGACCACTTTCAACACTGATCCAAGGAAGTCAAAGAAATTAAACCTTACTACACCACTAAGGACCGAGTCGCCTTCCTCTGGCCGCAAATTAACTTATCCTCTTTAGGTTTCAAAGAAGAATTCATCCTCGAGGCGTGTTCTTCAGCGAAGAGGGACAATATGGATACTTTGGAGGACTTTCAGACATCTACTTTCTACTTCTACCTCCCTATTGTTCATTAAATTGGGGTTCGCCTCCCCTTCTTCTCTTTTGAGGCATATATTCTAAAGGTGATCAATGATGCCCTCTTACAAATCACGCCTAATGACTAGAGTATGATTAGAAAATTTGAGATTATATGTCAGCAGCTAGGGTGTCATCTTACCATAGGAATGTTCTTTTCCTTTTATGGCACTAAAGCAGCAATTAGCTAGGGCTGGGTAACCTCAACCACTTTGATTCTGAGATATTTATTCAAACTCCATTCCAACCACTTCAAAGGTTGGAAAGAAAAGTTTGTAAGAGTGAGGGGACAAAACAACTTATCCATAATCACTACTATGGAGAATGACGCCCTCCGTTTCCCTCTGGCCCCGACGTCTAATCTTTTGGAGTTTATGGGGAAAAACTTCGACTATATTACGAACAAAGAGATGGAGGTGGTCCAACTCTTGGACCAATTTTAGGTAATTAACTCTTGTACCATAATCACCTTGGATCAAGGGGATGACCAAAATATGAACAAATACCTTAATAGTTTGATAACATCCCCTGCTTGGGTTTTTGTATGCGGTTATGTACTCATTTTTATCATATTTCTTCTGTATTAAAGATGTCCAAAATCACCTTAGACGAAAGAAAATATCTCATGGCCAAGAGGAAGGTCAAACGTCCTGACTTGGACAATCCTCAAAGTTGTCTGGATGGCTTTAAAATCATGAGGATGAAGCAACAAATTGAGAGCATAGAGCATATTGATTCTCAAGCCCATAAATCAAAGATTCGGGGGGTTGACTCTTACCCTCGTCCCAAGGGTAATGAAGTTTAGGTTAGTGTTGCAGAGTAGGAGGCGCTAATATATCGTCCCCACAGAGAGACTCGCCAACTAAGCCCTTTATATGGAACAAACTCAATTTCAACATTGTAAAGTTTACTAGCTCTCACCTTTCATTTTATTAGGACATCAAGGAGAACTATCTGTTGAGGGTTCTTTTGATGGATCATATCGACATGGAAAAGTATGCCCAGATAGAAAACGAGCTAAGGACGAAGCTCACAAGTTATCAATTTGACCTGGATAAAGCGCATGAGATAATAAAGGCCTTACACAAGAATAAAGATACCATGAAGAACAAACTCTAAGAAGCATACACCAAGGCCAAAAACTTTGTTGTCACTAAGCTAAGACTATAGGCATTTCTGGATCAGGACCTCGACTCTTAGAGGAAGCTGAAGGAGGAGGTTCATGTACTAAAAAATGATGTGGTAGAAACATCTAATGTATATTTGAGATGGTGAAGGAGCAAATGTCATTCTTTCATCTTGGACTGGATCTGAGTCTCTTAGACAAGGTCAAAGTCTTATGTGGAAGCTAGCTAGTGGATGATACTTATGATCCTTCTTTGATTAATCTAGTTGTCTCTCTTGTTAAGGACACCCAAGCTGAGCCTAGGGGCTATGGGGTGATAAAGGATTATAATCTGGAGGCGGTTCACAAGGAGACCCCCTATAGGGAAATTAGTCTTTCGAAGAGGGTCAATAAATTGGAGGCTCCTTCTTGTTTCCTGAATTAGCTCCCATGGGTTCTTTATGTAATATTGACATCTTCCCTTAAGGGTTTCCTTTTATATTTTACTTGCTTCATTATTGATGTCTTTGTATGAATTATCAAGAGATATTCCTCGACCAAGTTTTAGCCTTGGTATCTTGTGGAGAACAATGATCCTTTCTTGGAGATGATAATGTTGCTATAACGGCGGGAAGGATTCCTTTGCAAGGATCCAACATATTTGATAGCCTCAATGGGTGACAAGGATTCCTATATACGGATTTAACATGTTCAATAGCCTTAAAGGACGAAAAGGATTCAAGTATAAGGATCTAACATGTTTAATAGCCTTAAAGGGCGAAAAATGTTCCTATATAAGGATCCAACATATATAGTCATTGCGTGAGATAATTTCGACAAAATATTTTTCACTTTTTAGTTAACGGTATGAAAATCAACAATAATCTTACTTCATATAATAAAGTGAGGGTCTCATTAAAAAAACCTTGTGTCACTTTGGTAACACAAGGAAAAGAGTGTTCTCATAAACAAAAGAATGTTATCAAGTTATCCTTACAACGGACAGAGTTTATAACTCTCCTAAATAAAAAAACCACCAAATAAAATGAATTTAATAAGGCTTAATGCCTTAACAATAATCGTCATTTGGCAAGAGATCATTTCCCTCAAAGTTCGTGTCTACCTAGTCTAGAGTGGTTAGGCCCTCACCCGTTAAATATTCCTTTAATGGCTTTGCCTCCATATTCACTCCAACAATGTTCACACCCGTTGTTCTGATCTTCTTCAACTTCAAGCTTTCTACATAACACTTCTAGACGATCTCATGATCTCATTGGATAACCTTGACTCACCTAGTTGGAAGCAAATAGTTCATACATATATACAAGGTAGACGAGGCAACTCTTAGCTGGTTAAAGGTGGGTTGTTATATAATCATGTTGTAAGAGGATTTTGTGTCAATACCAAGGTACCTTACCTTAATCTACCTAAAGTTTTATTCTAATCTGAAGGTGGTCTTCAATGTTATATAATTTTCACTTGCACTAGGTCGCCCAAAAATCACACCATGGTCCTTGGAAAGGCTTGAGATCATCTAAGATCTAGCAAAGCCTCCTAAATACATCCCATTCGAGGATTTCCATAGAGCTTCCTTGAACAATCAAGACCTTTTACAATGAACATGGGATCATCGTTATGTGGGTGAATGCATGTTATGTCTTTCTTGGAAAAAGCGATATCAACTTTTATGACTTCTAGTTTTCCTGCATCAAAGGAATTTGGCAATCCCTTAATGGTTAGCGTTTTGCAGGCGTACCTCTTACGAGCGGATTTGGTCTCTCATCCCCCAGTGAATCCTCATATGATGGTATTGAGAGTATGGAGAATAGATTTGTCGTCATCTCCGTTTCTTTGTTCTTTTCCTTTCTTGGATCCAACTAATCTCGCCCCCGAGGTTTAGATTCGCCTGATCCTCGAGTGGATCCGCTCTTGACAATTTTCCTCATGTGCCCTTCATATATCAGGCGCTCTATCTCTTTCTTAAGTTGGTAGTAATCCTCAGTATGGTGTCCATTAGCTTTGTGGAACTTGCACCAACTATTGGGCTAAATCCCCATGATGTTTGCCTTTGGAACTGGAAATTATGGTATTTTATACATGTGGAGGCGTCTCGCCATATCTAATCGCGACGAATATTCAGACGCATGAAGCTTTCGACAAATTTTTCGATTCACTTGAACACCATCTTGTCTCTGACGGGTGAGATGTGTTGACCCTTTCGTGTGCTTTCAGCATTGGAGGTTTATTATTTTACATCTCATACCTTATTTTTAGCATTTATTTCATATCCTTTGATGTAACATTCCACCCACATCACTACATCAGCCAAGGACATTGTTGCCTCTGGTTGAGGGATTCATTGAAGTGTCCCACCCTGAACCTATTCTCAAGTTCTTTTATGAACATTTCCTAGTTTGGATGAATTACCTAAATGTTTACCTCAGTGAAGTGGTCGAGGTGCTCCCTCAGAGTTCTTGATGAGCCATGGAGGATGTTGAATAGACTAGTGGCAACCATCTATCTGCCTGCTTGTAGCAAATTGGTGGACTAGTTTCTTCACCAAATCCTGATAGCTGGTGATAGAGAGAAGAGGTAGGCTGATATACCACCTTAGAGCTTGTTTCTCTGAAGGTGACATGTACAAGCTTGCATTTTAAGGATTCAGTGGCTCCAATAACCTTCATCAACTTGTTGCCGTATATTTATAGTTTAAACGTTATTATATATATAATGGTTTATTTTGTATTGTAAAAACTCTTTTAAGAATTATTTCCTTCACTAAAGAATTTAATTCTCTAAAATTTAAATAAACATTGTAAACACAAACAAACCAAGTAGGAATTTTTTTATTTTGTTTAGTCGAAACGTCTTTAAATTATCTCTCTCTCTCTAGATTGCGAGTGTAGTTGAGAGAAATTTATTATGTTAAACATTATTGATCGATATATTTGATTTGAGTGTCGAAATCATATTAAAATTTTCAAAATATTTTTAAAAAGGATTATCTAGATATCAATTTGTGTATGATTTACATAAATTGGCTGAACATATAAAAAATAAAGTTTAATGTATCTATAACACACAAAAATAAAATGATATGTAGTCCCCTCAACACCTAAAAAAGTCCAATAAATATATTAACATTTTAGGGTATTCATTATCATATTCTTATGATAATAAGATGTCTTTGACAAAAATCTGAAAAATGCAAATTATATTATTCCTTAAGGTAAATTAATATTAATATCATTAAGAAAATACAAAAAACTATAAATAAAAAATAGTATGTATAGATTCCTATTTAGAAAAGGGACCGGTTTACATAAATGTAATGTCCCAAAATGATGTGGAACGAAAGGAAATGGGGTTTATTTTCTATGCTTTAGTTGTTGGAAAGTTATTTTGATATCAAAGTAATTATATAATGGATCACCGAAAATTTGGACAGAATGTTTTTTCTAAGATACTTATAAGTTACGAGGGACTAAAGATTACATGTTCACGAATAGAAAGTCAAATTACCTTATAGTGGTTGACTACTCTTATTCAAACCTTACCGTTGCAAGCCATGTGGACTCGAAGAATTTTGCATTTGTGCATGTTTTCTTATGGCTAGAGAGTAAGGATCATGAAACTTTAAAAAACATATGATTGCTACTTCTACTTTAGAAACATAATTTGAATATACTTTGGCTTCGTAATGCAAACAATGTAGTTGCTGAGTTTTATCTTAGGTTTGGTATGGTCGATAATATAGCTAAAAATCTAAAAATCTGTTGTCATTGCATTGCAATGGTTTATTTCTCTAAATGGTGTTAAGTATTTTATATTTTAAGTACTCGTCATTCAAAGAAAAAGTGCAAAAACAAAAGGTAACACCAGAACACATTAATATAGATTAATGATACTGAACTCGTTAACCAAAGATTTATCTCTCAAAAATATTTGTTGGCTTTGTGAAAAATGATGAGAATTATGGATAGTCTGTGTCAATATTATAATGTAGTTTATGTATATACATGCCTGACTTTAATTATGATAGTTATGAATTCAATTAAAATTATATTTATGTTTATTTTCTTCTTATATGCATTATATCATACATAGTATTGTTTTGTTGTGATTATAAGATGTGCTTTTTAAACTACAAGAAAGACACGCACTATGGTATTTTTAAAGATGTTTAAGAGGCACGCGCACACCCCCCCCTCATATTTATTGTGAACTTCATGGTTATATTCTATTTGTTTCATACATATTTGTGTATTATGATATAGATATTTTGGTTTATTTTTCCTATATTTGTTTTACAAACATTAGAAGGTATATATTTTCATGTGACTAACATTAAACTTACAAGATATTCTTAGCTTATATTAAGAGAGAACAAAATCTTGTTTGCTACATACATGGGCACATTAACTAAAATATGTATCATTATATTCTTTTTCTATCTCACTGATGATGATATTATCTTTTTACAGTTAAATCCTCGTAGATGTCTTGAATGTGGACAAGTTTTACCTGAAACTTACCAACCTCCAGCTGATGAAGATTGGACAACTGGGATCTGTGGTTGTTTTGAAGATATTGATAGCTGTAAGATTTTCCCTATTTTTCCATTACCAAACTATGAGTGTCTATAATCTTGATGTCTATTATGTATCCTTTTAATTATGTTCTAGGTAGGACTGGATTATTCTGTCCATGTGTTCTATTTGGAAGAAACACTGAAGCCCTAAGAGATGACATTCCTTGGACTAGTCCATGTGTTTGTCATGCAATGTGTGTAGAAGGTGGAATGGCACTTGCTGTAGCAACTGCATTTCTCAATGGAATTGATCCTGAAACATCTTGTCTCATTGCTGAAGGCCTTTTTTTCACTTGGTGGATGTGTGGTATTTATACCGGTCTCTTCAGACAATCTCTTCAGAAACAATATCATCTAAAGGTGATTTTATTTACTAAATTTTTTAATGTTTCTTGCATATTTGGATTGATAGTGAATTTAACAGAATCATAATATGACACTCAGCAAGACCGTCATTGAAGTTGGGCAAGACGGCCTATAGCAAAAGGCCTCACATTTTTTCATGATTAATCTATAGTAAAAAGGGTTATATGCACATATAGGGTCTCTCAAAAGTATGAAACGACTATGACACTAAGATGTTCTCAAAATGTAGACTTTAATGCTTCGACATAGTTATGATGCCACAACAATTTTCTATGTTTTAGCCTATGGAATGTTGAAAATTTGTAAGTACTTTCACTCACGCAAAGTATTGTAATTTTTTATCAGGATTCACCGTGTGATCCTTGTATGGTACATTGTTGTTTGCATTGGTGTGCCATATGCCAAGAGCATAGAGAGATGAGGAATCATCTACCTGATAACACAAATAGTGATGGAACTATTATCAATCCACCTCCAGTTCAAGAGATTACATCTGATTTGAATAAGGAGTCCACATCGTCACCAAAATCTTCTAAAATTGATGATGAAGAAAACAATTTGCAGATCCAACCTATATAGGATATTTCACCTAGTTGCATCCATAAGTCAAAGAGTATCACTCTTCCTTCTTTTTTATCAGCCTAGTAAAAATATAGTTCAATAAGTATATATTTATCTTATTTCCCTAAGTCGGAATTTTGTTAGAAGTTAGTTACATACAACTGTACTATATATCACAATATTACTCTGATTTATTCCTAATGAAATACATAGTATTATATTAGATCACATTCTCTAGATCTAATTATTTGGTCATCAAGGGTATGTATCGTTATATTTAGACTTTAAACAATCATATAAATGGATTTGGACATCATATATTAATATAAAACCTCAAGACATTAGGTTTTATAGTACTTATAAAGTGTTCAATATTCATTTTTCTCATATAATATATAACTTTTCCTCACAATTGATGTACCAACTCTAACATTGTGTTATATAGCTTATTTTCCATCCAAATCATGTCTCAACCTTTAACTCCGGGTGGACTACCATGGATGATCATACTTAAGGTTTTAAATAAATCTGTGTTACCGTGATACATGGTGCAACAAAATGGTATTAGCAACTTCCAGTCTTATTTTTCTCCATTACGCCGGAGAGGAAAAATTCACAACTAAACACCATTACTAATGTGAAATAACATCGTTCATAAAAATAGATATATAATATCACCTTAGTACATATCTAATCATATATTATATAACATTATCTTCTTTTAGTTATTTCTTAGTCTTTAAACTTGATATTTGTTCTCATATCTCATCTTTGTTCTATCTTTGTAAGTTTCTTTGTTTTTTAGATTTATTTATTTTAAACATATTATAATAATGAAAAACTAGTTTTAATTTAAGTTATTATACATTATATAATACTAAGAATAATTTTAATATGATTTATATACTATTTTGATTCATTCATACAGCGGTAACAACAATCTAAAATGCAACTTTCGTAACCGCTAAAATCATGAAATTATTAAAGCGACCACATCCTCAAGTCGACCATTATTTAAAACCTTAAATGTAAGGATGGAAAACGGACATGCCCTCTCCATTTAGGCCTTCCATGCAAAAGCCCGCAAAAAATGGGGCGAGGCAGAGCGGACATAGTTAAGATTGCGAACCTAAAATCTTACCCCACCCCGCATAAAAGTAAGGCCGGGGTGAGGAATGCACGCGGGAACTACACCTTTTAGGCCTAAAAAACATAAATTTGTGTTAATTCACTGTTGTACCCTAAAATTTGAACTCTTCATTTAACATTGATTGGCTTGTGTTTCATTATCATATGCATTCATACATTGAGATGGGAACAAGGTACTTTGGTGCTCGGTGACTTCGTCAAGCTATAGAAGATGGTTGTTTCGCCAATCAATGCGAGGAGGATCCATTATCCTCATTCTTTTGATCAATTCAAGAAACATCAGAGCTTTCAGTGGCCAAAGTGCTTATAATAGTAAAGTTTGATTCTGCTGTTTCTTCACACAGTGAAGCGTGAACTCGGAATTTCAGGATTAAAGTGCGCCAATGCGTTTCTCCAGGCTATGTAATCAATGATTCATCGTGTACTTAGCATGCCAAGATCTCATATGGTCCAACATGTCTCGGATTGCAAGAAAAATCAAGCGTTTTGGTTGATTTAAAATAGTTCGACTTGAAATTCATCATTTCACGGTTCGGGTTCAGAAATTCATAAGTTTTTCCTGGTTCAACAATTTTCAGCGGTTTTTTGGGCACGTGAATCTCCCTGATATCCTCTTTAATTCATCTGTTCAGATCAAGAGCAAATTTGGTACGTAAGGTCTCCGAAATCGAAAAATACTGTGGAAATTTCATGCTGAAGCGGATTTTTAGTCCACTGTTTCTCAATATTGGAAAAATAATAAATCTCTCAATTTTTAATGTTTTGGGACGGTTCCAGTGGCACAATTTCATAAGTTTTGTCATCTATGAATTTGCTTCAAGATTTGAGTTCGAATTATGCTCAGAAAATTTTCGTTTATGGCTTATTTCTCAAACGGTACATGAAAATACAACCGAAAAGCCACGAAACCAAATTTGACATGAAAAAGGCAAGGGAAATTCACTCAAAAACCATTTTCCGCAAGTTCATTTTCCAGACAAGGCCTAAGCCTCTCTCTTTATATTGTTTCAACCCAAATTCAAAAGTCATTCCATCATTTCTTACAAAAATTCACACTAAAAATTAAAATAATTCTCTCAAGCTCTCAAATTTAAGTTTCTCTCATTTCTCGAAGACCACCCCGAACCACCACTTCCGATCTCCCTCCATCCGTCGCACGGACAGCTGACCGACGCATCTCCCCTCCTCCGCCGAACCACCGCGTCGCCTCCTCCCGACCGGCCATCGTGATTGCGCGCCTCCTTCCTCCAACCGGAAGTCGCGTGCCACTCTCCTCTCTCTTGCTCCGATCGATCTCCGATTAACCACTCTTCGTTCCTTCGGTAAGCTTCGGATCTAGATTAGTCAATTGGATCTTGACTTGATTTGTTTGAATCTTGATGATGAAGAGTTTGATGATTATTGTGATAATTGTTTGAATCAAGTTTTGTTTGAATATCATGAGTTGAATATTTGTTTGGTAATTGTTTTAAATATCATAAGTTGAATATTTGTTTGATAATTGTTTGGATCTTGAATTTTTGAATCTTGATGATAATCATGATAATTGTTGGAATTGGTTGATGGCTTGCATTGTTGAATACTTGTGATTAATTGTTTGAATTCATGTGTTGCACTTGATTTCGAATTCATGAATTGGTGAGTTGAATGATTTTTGTTTGAGTTTCATGAGTTGGGTAATGGTTGAAATTGATTGTTGTTCGAATTTCATGAGTTGAATGATTGTTGCTTGAATTTCATGAGTTGATTATTTGTTCGTTAGTTACTTGAATTCATGTGTCGAACTTGGATTTTGAGTTGTTTCAAGTTATTTTCGATGTGATTTTGAGTTGCTTAATGCTTGAATAATAATTGTTTGGATGCTTGAAAACCGATTACGTCGGTGTGGATTTAATTGTTGCAAGTTTATAAATTCCAAGTGAAATTCAAGTGTCGGTATTCGACTTCATGCGTTTAAATGATGATTTTTTATTAGTTTTTTTGGTGAATATCGACACATAAATCGGTGTTGTCCCGTGATAATAAATGCATGTTGTAGCAACCTGCCCTAAAAATAAAGACTTTTAGAGTCGCCACCTATTCTACCAAGGCGAATAGGAAACCTTATGCAGTTAAGAGATTCGAGGTAAGTTATTATAATCAGGTCGAGAGAAGGTGTTAGGCACCCTCAACCCTTTCCTAAGGTTTGATCTTAAAATAAAGGTTTATGGCTGAAATATTTAGGATAATAGCTAAAGAAGTGAAAAGGGCGATTTTAACTGAATGGAGGTTTTAGGGAAGGGGACTCGCCTTGGTTATCCAAGTGCCTACGTATCTCCTTAGGGAGAATCAGAGTCAACGTAGTTCGGGCACAGGGTTGTACTCCTTAGAATTGATTATGGAGGTGTCTGAAGGCTTTTGAATGGCCTATCGTAGTTTTGAAATGCAAATGTTCGCAAGGTATTTTGAATTACCTTATCGTATTTTGAACATCGCAGTATTGAAGAGATGAAAATCTGTAGTGTCATGGTTTAGTGTGTTTTGAAGGTTTTGGGCGTACAACCCTGGTTTGATATGTCACCGTTAGATGCGATGATCAATAGATTTGATCATTATAGTTAACGGATTAATGGGTATTGCTGGTTACTCTGATCGATAGATTCGATCTTCGCAGGCAGCAAATTGAATCTATTTTAGATTTGTAATATTTTTTTTATCTCTTGTCTAATGCGACTAATAGATTTAGTCGGGTCGATAATAGAATTAATTAAGGGTTAATGTTTTCTTTGCCAAATGGGTAGTGGGATTGGACAAACCTTAATGTATTGGTAACTTTTATAGGGTTTTTGTGATTTACCAATTAATATTGATTAAATTAATTAAATCAAATAATCGAGTAATCAAAATAATCGGGAAAATATTATAATCCTAAAGCCTAATCCTAATTTGATATTCTAATCCTAATTTAAATAATTAATTAAATTTAAAGATCAAATTATAACTATGAAGTAATATATTAAGTTTAATCTAAATATTTAAATAAATAAATAAATAAAATAATATAAAGAAACCTGGCCTTGATCCTATATGCTGCTCCCTGAATGTATATGGTACGCTTGCATGTTCTGATGCGTTGGATTTTATGATAGCTTGATCTGATGGTGGTGAATTGAAGGTGTATCGTAGGGACTTGTTGATCTTATGTACCAGATTGGTGAACAACACATAGTAGAAATAATTGAAAAAAAACTTGGCACCAGCAAGGGTTGAACCCTTGACCCTTCACTCCCAGATTCCCTCCTTAACCAAACAGGCTGCGCGTGGAACTTATTATTGAAATTGCTAACAAATTAACTAGTACAAGAATTAGTAATATATTGAAATTCAAAATGAAAATTCAAAGTGGGTCCTCTGCATTCACGTGTGACCAATAGGAAGCGAGCGACAGGACTGTGATCTTTGACCCACCAATCGCATGCGTCCACTAGTGCCACACCGGAGTCAAACGAACCAGAAAAACCTGGGCCACCGGAATAGTGAATTCCGATCATCCTCTCCGATTAGCCAAAGCACTAAAACCTGTAGAAATCAAACAAACAGTCACGGAAAACTACCCAGTCCCACTAATTCGCCCCCTGCGAGTTCAATGCTGAGGTTTTCAAGTCTTGAGAAGGCCTGGAACGCGCCACACAAAGCTTGGCCGTTTGCAAGCCCTAACAATGGCAAGTCACGTTTTTCCCGTTAGAAATCCCATGCGACTGTTCTATCCTGTTCCAAATCATCTTAGTAGACCATTAGCAATGTTAGTTTGATGAAAAGCACGATAAAAAACCAAATACGAGTTTCATGAAAGTTGTACGAACTGAGTTTGCGAGGCATGAGTTTCAGCATGTTTTGGCTATTGCTTGGGACTTGGTACTACTCTTTGTTGTCTCAGGAACACGATGAATGGCTTCAAAGTTCTTGAGAGAGGCTGCCACCAAAGTTCTTTCTTGCCCTAGTTTCTTTGATTCTTTTGTAAATCCAAACCCTAGCTTTTGTAGCTCTTTTTCGTCCCTCCCCATGTTTCTGGACATTCTTAGCTTATATATGGGTGTATTAGGGTTACCATTGGGCTTGAGTTATTGAGTTTTGATCCCTTGATATTTTGCATGAATATGCATGAAAAAAATCCCTTCTAATTTTGGTTAAAAAACCTCCCCTTCACATTTGGACCTCCTTATGGTATTTGTTGAGCCCTTGTGTGATTAAAGAGAATCCATATAATTTAATCAATTTGTCTTGATATTTTTCTAAATTTATTTGATATTTAAATGAATGAAAATCCAAATAAATAGTAAATAAAATTATAAAAAGGGTGAATATGGATTTAGAGGTCTCCTACAAAGTCACGACCATGTTTGAAGTGAAAATCTTAGGCCCATTACTCAAGAAATTCAAAATTCATCATTTAGGGTTTTATGTATTTCTTGAAATTTTGCCAACTTGCGCGCCTCGTAACTCCTTCCATTTTAATCGTATGAATGCATTCTAGGACTTTTTAGAAAGCTTGATGAGTCCTCTAAAACCTCCTTTTGGTTTCATCTCAATTGGGGCTTCCATGCTCCAGTTATGAGCTTTGACCTAAAAGGTGTTTTTGTTGACTTTTAAAAGGGCATATAATCTATTGGATCATATCTCTTAAATGAAGCATTTCTGGTCTTGGCTTGTGAGAGACAAAGTTGTAGAGAATCAAATTTCCTTCACAATAGGCTTTGGTTGGGAAATTTTTGATGCTCCATGTGAAAGTTATGGCCCGTCAAAGTTTAGTTGACTTTCTCCTATAAAAAACCCTAATTTGAACCTTTGCATTTGTTCATTTATGAGTTTTTATTGATGGATCATGATCAACCTTTGATCAAATGATGGATATAACCTCACGTACTTGATGTCGACCAAAAATCTTGAAGTCTGACTGTATTTTGACTATAGTTGACTTTTACGTCAACATAGTCGATTATTGGTCATCTGAGCCATTGAGTGGGCAATCCTTGGAATTGAAGCTTGACTTTTGACATGGATATGCTTTGATACATATGTGACACCTGGAGATCCATTTGAGGCCTCAGAGATTCGAAATCCTTTGATAAACTGCAAACCCTAATTTTGAGAGGCCCTCGATTTGGAGCATGTTGCTTGAATAAACCCTTGAACCTTGAGCCAGTGAAGATGAACAGAGGGGGGAAAATTTTGGGGTATGACAGCTGCCCCTGTTCAATCTTCTTAAACCTGAAGAGTAGGATAGGCACGTCTGCCTGTCGTGATCTAAAGGTGGAAGATGATTGAACACTGAAAATGCTCTAAAATTTGCATCTGTTGGGAAGAAATTCTGTGGGAGATGGGCTTAAAGATGCCACCCAAGGTAAATACCTTTTTTCAGAATGTGAAGCAAATGCTTTTCGGAAGGAACCATTGTGCTTTGATCGTAGCATGGCCTGAAAAGGCAACCTGAATTTTATGCAATGTTATGATGCATGCGATGTATGATGCAACGAGCTTCTCAAAATAAATGAGAGCAATGTATGTATATGCATTATGTATGAATGAGGTATGTTAATTGAATGATGCATGACTGTTAGCTATGTTAGTAACTTTGAAAAAAGAAAAAGTAAAACCTCTGTGTGTTATTGATGATGTTTTGGAGAAGATCACTGCCGAGGGACTAACGTGATAAACCCAATTGAGAACCCTTTGTAAAACCATGTTGTAAAACCCTTTGTGAACCCCTTTGTAGTCTTGAAGAATATCACTGCCGAGGGACTAACGTGATAAACCCAATTGAGAAGCCCTTTGTAAAACCATGTTGTAAAACCCTTTGTGAACCCCTTTGTAGTCTTGAAGAATATCACTGCCGAGGGACTAACGTGATAAACCCCATTGAAGAACCTTTTGTAAAACCCTTTGTGAACCCCTTTGTAGTCTCGAAGAATATCACTGCCGAGGGACTAACATGATAAACCCTATTGAAGAACCCTTTGTAAAACCCTTTGATCACTGCCGAGGGACTAACGTGATCGGTAAACGTAACTATCAGTAGCGATGATTCGTAGTTCGTTATGTAGGAGATAGTTAACTTGCTATAGCGCTAGCAAGCTTTCGTAGTTTGTGAACCCCACTTACTATAGTTCTAGTAAGTTTCCGTAGTTTTGTGAACCCCAAAAGGATTACTTGCTATAGCTCTAGCAAGTTCTCCTGCACCAATATGATTACTTGTCATAGTTGTGACAAGCTCACCTGCACCATTTGGATCATCTGCCCTTGTTCGGACAAATTTCACCTGCACCATTTGGATCATTTGCCCTGGGTCGGACAAATTTCACCTACACCATTTGGATCATTTGCCCTGGTTCAGACAAATTTCACCGGCACCATTTGGATCATTTGCCCTGGTTCGGACAAATTTCACCTACACCATTCGGATCATTTGCCCTGGTTCGGACAAATTTCACCTGCACCATTTGGATCATTTGCCCTGGTTCGGACAAATTTCACCTACACTATTTGGATCATTTGCCCTGGCTCGGACAAATTTCACCTACACCATTTGGATCATTTGCCCTGGCTCGGACAAATTTCACCTACACCATTTGGATCACTTGCCCTGGTTCGGACAAGTTCGCCTGCACCAATAGGAGTCACCTGCCCTGGTTTGGACAAGCTTACCTGCATAAGAGAAATCATTTGCTATAGTTCTAGCAAACTTACCTGCATGAAAAAGATTCACTTGCTATAGCGCTAACAAGTTTATCCATATAAAGTCCTTAACGGTATCCTGTAGATGTATGAAGATATTGCTCGCGACTCGAGGGTCGGAAAGAAAACTATATGTTTAGAAACCCACAACTCGAGGGTCGGACATTCACGACTCGAGGGTCGGAAAACAAACCAGTAACAACACGAGGGTTGGAGACTTACGACTCGAGGGTCGGAAACTGAGCTTTTGTAGTATGTGAAGGCACTAGATGATATGCATGTGCTAATGCGTATGTATGTATGCTGATGCAATCCCGAGATTTTATCTCCTTAAACCCATTTGAACTTGTTTAATCCATGTTTGTTCCTACACACGGCTATGCTTATGCTGGCTTGGTAATGTTTATGTATGCGGGTAATGCTTATGCTTATGTATATGTTGATTGATGTAACGAGTGGAACGAAGTAATGTCTTCTATAAGACTACCTGAAAAGGTTTCTGGAATGGATATGAAAATTTGTCTTAAAGAAGACTACTTGAAGAGGTTCCTAGAAAGGATAAGATTTGTCTTAAAGAAGACTACCTGGAAAGGTTCTTAGAAATGACAATGAATGTCTCAGAAAAGACTACCTAGAAAGGTTCTTAGAATGTCTTAAAGAAGACTACCTGAAGAGGTTCCTAGAAAGACTGATGAATGTCTTGAGAAAAGACTACCTAAAAAGGTTCTTAGAAAGAGAATGTCTTAAAGAAGACTACCTGAAAAGGTTCTTGGAAATGACGGTGATTGTCTTAGAGAAGACTGCCTAGAAAGGTTCTTAAAAAAGAATGTCTTAAAGAAGACTACCTAAAAAAGGTGTGGTGTAATGTATCAACCAATGTATGTAATGCATGATTTATACGTATTTGCATGATGCTCCAATGCTGGGTTGTTGGTAACCAAAAGGTATATAGCTGGCCAAAGTCATAAGGTTGTTGGATGCTAGCGCGATTTCCTAATACCTGTTTTTTTTTAATTTTGAAGATCGTAGTTAGGAGAAAGATTTGTTCAATGTTATAAAGTGTGAGAGCGTCTTTTCCTCTGCTGTGCGCCTTGCCTCAGTTTGACCCTTTGAGTTACTCCACGCCTTTGAATTTTTGAGGTTCTCCACACCTTTAACCTTAGAGGTTCTCCACACCTTTAACCTTTTGAGTTGTTTACCTTATGGATTTGATATCCAATGCCCCAATGTTTAGCGGAAAAAGATGCCTATGATCTCCGAGCTATGGAGGGAGCGCTCCAAGAAATAACCTTGTCATATGTTCCGACGTTTAGATTGAAGGGTATGCCCTTGATCTCCAGGATATGGAGGACTATCCATAGTGTTCTATCCTTTTGAATTTGAATTCTTCCCATGTTTGACATGCCCCTGTTTGTTATTGCTTCGAGGTGTGCCCCAAGTCGATTGAACCTTTAGGATGAATTCCCCTAGTTAATAGGATGTTCGATCGCATGCCCCTGCGATCCTTGAAATTTTTCCCCTGTTTAGGAGAACCCTCTAGATGTGGTTCCCCCCATTCCAGAGTCTTTATTCGAAATGATTACCTTTGATTAAACCAGTTTTTAAATTTCCTCGATGTTAAGTGTATATTCGTAGATGACGTTGTACTCTTCGGGAAGTAACTCCAATGTGATGTGTATGCAAGTTCGAAATCAAAGTCCGTTATGAGTTAGGACTGGATGATTAGAAATGAATGCTTGAAGAAGCGCAGTGGTTAGAAATAGTTTTAACAACTTTAGGAGTCAGTATAACAAAATCCTGCTTAGTATGCTTTCGTGGTTAACCTTGCCTCAATTAGGACTTTTAACTGTTGTAACTTGGCCTGGTTCATGTTTTAAGAAACAATGGATATAAGGCTCAAAATTTTATTTGTCCCACCCCTTTCTCCTTGATGTTCTCCAATTCCTAAAAATTCGCCTAATCCAATGAGCATGCTTTGTATGTAAGAGAATCGTTTCAGTCTTGATGTTGAGCAGAAGCCTTAGTAGAGATCCAAGCAGTTGTAAAGATCCAAGCATTGATGTGAAGCTTCGATGGTTTAGCAGTCACAAGATTATCCTTTGTATTTCTCCTTTGTTTTTATCCCTTATTTTTGCATGAACCAATTCCTTTGAGTTTGATCCATCGGGATGCCCTAATTTTGCCTAAGTCATTTTTGTTTTCTTTCCTGAATTTTTCCATTTTGACTTAGTGGGCGTTTTTCTTTTGAAGGCTCCTTTTGAGATTTGATCCTTGGATATTGAATGTTGTGACAGCCATGTTGATTTTGATTTGTAGGCTTCCACTTTGACACGTCCTCGATCTTGAATGATATATTGAGGAAGAAGATATGCTTGAACCTTTGCTTTGCTTGATCCTTATGCTTGAACCTTTGCTTCGACCTTTGCTTGACCTTTTGCTTGAATCCTTGCTTTGATTGACTGATTCTCTTGACAACCAAAATACACTATTGAATTAATTGAAATCTACCATGCCCCTGGTTAAAATCAAGGTTTATTTGAAAAAGTAGAAGCAAACTCCAACTCCTGGCTCAAGGGGGTAACGAGGGATTAACATCCTTATATCTCCACTGTTTGGGAATTGAAACAATGCTTGTACATCCTCGGCTCGGTCTTACCTTGAAAGCATATGTTTAGCGAGACTTAGTTATTTGTATTCGTCATTCTCCATTAAGTTTGTTAATAACTCTAAATTTGAAATAGAATAGAATAGAAGCGTGCGAGTGAATCGATTCCAAAACCTATGTAGTCATCCCATTAGAATTTCTAATCTGAAGGTACCACTTTTATCTTGAGTAACACTTAGCGATCGTAGGGATTGAAATTCTGAGCGTGGCAAAACCTATTGATCCTAGGGGTAATCTCCTTTGTTAATCCGTTGACCTTGTTTTACTCATTAGTTCATGGACTTGTGGAAGTAAAGGGTAACCTCGAATTCTCCTTGGGCACGTCAAACCGGTCTGGAACAAATTGTTAGCGGTGGGTTTTCGTCATATCGGAACTTCATGAGTTTCCTTTGACTGAACCTTTTTTGCTTTTCCTAAGGATAGTGTTACACCGTTCGTAACCTCCAGAGTTTGTAGATTGATAGAGAGATCCTATGACCCTTTTGCCCCTTGGTGTGGAGTCAACATATGTCGCCTTCCCTCCATCGTAGTTATGCATCTCCGTTCAGGCTATTGCCCCAGTGGGACTAATCCTTGCCCCAAGGTTATCGTAGAGCGTCCTTGTAAGTTTTGCTATGTTCATAGATGAACCCCCTTATGGCTAGATACCCCTTGTGTGTATCTATGAGGGAACTTCTTTGTTGAACTAATCCTTGCTCGATGATAACCTTTGTTGTATTTACAATCCTGTTATGAAATGGCATAGACATATAACTGGCATGGCGAAAGGCATCCCTTTTTTCTTAGTAAGGCTCATTCCTCCTTTCTCCATAGTTTATAATCCTCTTTGGTCTTCTTCGGGAATTTCGGGAAACCGGCTAGCACGGTAAGTATGGATGCGGGCGAAGATGCAAATGTAAATGTATGAATGCATGAAAATGCAAATGCATGCGTATGCGAGAGACTCCTTTTTTTTTTAACTCCGTGTATGCAATGCAGACGTGTGACGTATAATCCTAAGGATAGCCTTAGAGGCGACATTAGAACCTAGTGAAATCCTTGCAAGATAGATGTTATGACACGCCAATGGAAATCCCTTAGCTTAGGGAGTACGCAGAAGGTAGCAGCTGGTGACCGTTCAAGACAGCCTCCAAATCTCATGATCATCGAGAGGCCATTCGACATGTACCAATGAAGTTGTCCCTCGTGGGAAGGTTCTCTATGCGGAACACAACCTATCTAAGGACGATATCGACGAAGTGAAATCCCTACAGGCTAGGGATGAAAGATGTATAGATGGAAATCCAAACCCTACAAGTTAGAGGGTGCGCAGGAATAAGCACGGGGTGACCGTTCAAGATAGTCATTGAATTGCATGGCCATCGAGAGGCCAATTGACGTATGCTAACAAAGATGTCCTTCGTACGTAGGATGCGATTTTAGAAATATAATCCCTACAGGCTAGGGAACGCGTAGATGTAAGCCCGTGGTGACCGTTCAAGACAGTCACTAGATCGCATGGCCATCGAGAGGCCAATTGACGTATGCTAACGAAGATGTCCTTCGTACGAAGGATGCGGTTTTGGAATTAGAATCCCTATAGGCTAGGGAACGCGTAGATGTAGGCACGAGGTGACCATTCAAGACAGTCACTAGATCGCATGGCCATCGAGAGGCCAATTGACGTGCGTAAACGAAGATGTCCTTCGTGGGAAGGACACATTGTTGTAAGAGTACAAAGACATAAAAGGAAACTCCCTACAGGTTAGGGAGTGCGTAGATGCAGGCGCGGGGTGACTGTTCATAACAGTCACTAAGTCTCATGGCCATCGTGAGGCCAATCAACGTGCATAAATGGAGGTGTCCTTTGTGGGAAGGACATGGTCTTAAAAATAGAGTTCCTGCGGGCCAGGGGACGCGTAGGAATACCTGCAAAAATTAAAATGCAAGGCATTCGCAGTATATAAATTGCAACCACATATAATAAGCACGTAAGCACATAAGCCCTAGGTTCATAGGTTCGACGTAACGGCTTAGGGTGCCTACCCTTCCCATTGGTATGTTCTAGAAGGTCTCATGGGGTCGTTTGTAACCGCCGAGACTTTTTGTTTCTTTGGATTTTAGAACAACTCATTTATCCATGAGGTTCGAGTTTTAAGGGTAGGTTCCCAGAGAGATCAGCTAAATACCAAGTCCTGCCCTCAACAAAGTCAAGCTTCGTATCAGACATTTCCGGATATTCAACCCACTCTGAGTGGAATTATAATAAGACTCGTAGGCGATGTAATTCCCCTCTGGTCTTAAATATAATTGACACGCTTAGGTTTAACACAATTTATATACAACCCAGAAATGCAATAAAAATAACAAATATTCAAATAATCAAATATTTAATTAAATTGCTGTAAATGAATTAAATTGCAAATAAATAAATAAAATTAAATAATTTAAATATTTATATAAAAACCATAAACCCTGGAAATTGCAAATAAACATATAGATAAAAAGAATTTAAATATTTAAATATAAAAAAATAAAAAAAACCTAAACCCTAATCCAAAACCCTAATTTTGGCAAATTAGCCAAACCCTAAAAAATTCGCCAAAACCTAAACCCTGTCAAAACCTATAGGAACATAATAATTCACCATTATAGTTGTCCCCAGCAGAGTCGTCAGCTGTAGCAACCTGCCCTAAAAATAAAGACTTTTAGAGTCGCCACCTATTCTACCAAGGCGAATAGGAAACCTTATGCAGTTAAGAGATTCGGGGTAAGTTATTATAATCAGGTCGAGGGAAGGTGTTAGGCACCCTCAACCCTTTCCTAAGATTTGATCTTAAAATAAAGGTTTATGGCTAAAAAATTTAGGACAATAGCTAAAGAAGTGAAAAGGGCGATTTTAACTGAATGCAGGTTTTAGGGAAGGGGACTCGCCTTGGTTATCCAAGTGCCTACGTATCTCCTTAGGGAGAATCAGAGTCAACGTAGTTCGGGCACAGGGTTGTACGCCTTAGAATTGATTATGGAGGTGTTTGAAGGCTTTTGAATGGCCTATCGTAGTTTTGAAATGCAAATGTTCGCAAGGTATTTTGAATTACCTTATCGTAGTTTGAACATCGCAGTATTGAAGAGATGAAAATCTGTAGTGTCGTGGTTTAGTGTGTTTTGAAGGTTTTGGGCGTACAACCCTGGTTTGATATGTCACCGTTAGATGCGATGATCAATAGATTTGATCATTATAGTTAACGGATTAATGGGCATTGCTGGTTACTTTGATCGATAGATTCGATCGTCGCTGGCAGCAAATTGAATCTATTTGAGATTTGTAATATTTTTTTATCTCTTGTCTAATGCGACTAATAGATTTAGTCGGGTCGAGAAGAGAATTAATTAAGGGTTAATGTTTTCTTTGCCAAATGGGCAGTGGGATTGGACAAACCTTAATTTATTGGTAACTTTTATAGGGTTTTTGTGATTTACCAATTAATATTGATTAAATTAATTAAATCAAATAATCGAGTAATCAAAATATTCGGGAAAATATTATAATCCTAAAGCCTAATCCTAATTTGATATTCTAATCCTAATTTAAATAATTAATTAAATTTAAAGATCAAATTATAACTATGAAGTAATATATTAAGTTTAATCTAAATATTTAAATAAATAAATAAATAAATAAAATAATATAAAGAAACCTGGCCTTGATCCTGTATGCTGCTCCCTGAATGTATATGGTACGCTTGCATGTTCCGATGCGTTGGATTTTATGATAGCTTGATCTGATGGTGGTGAATTGAAGGTGTATAGTAGGGACTTGTTGATCTTATGTACCGGATTGGTGAACAACACATAGTAGAAATAATTGAAAAAAAACTTGGCACCAGCAAGGGTTGAACCCTTGACCCTTCACTCCTAGATTCCCTCCTTAACCAAACAGGCTGCGCGTGGAGCTTATTATTGAAATTGCTAACAAATTAACTAGTACAAGAATTAGTAATATATTGAAATTCAAAACGAAAATTCAAAGTGGGTCCTCTGCATTCACGTGTGACCAATAGGAAGCGAGCGACATGACTGTGATCTTTGACCCACCAATCGCATGCGTCCACTAGTGCCACACCGGAGTCAAACAAACCAGAAAAACTTAGGCCATCGGAATAGTGAATTCCGATCATCCTCTCCGATTAGCCCAAGCACTAAAAATCTTAATAATCTAATTTATTCTTTCCTAATCAAAATAAACCCTAGACTATATAAACTAAATCCTAAACCTACAGAGAGGGGGGAGGAGAAAATTTTTGAGAAGGATTTTTCGGGAAAGAGACTTTTGTGCCGCGAACACCAAAGCCCTAATTGTGAATCTTCAACAAATCTGCGAACAAAAAAAAAGGAAGAAAAGACACAAAGAAGGAGAGAAGACGGAGAGGAAGCTTGCCGCGTTGCCAATTTGCAACCTGAAACGAAGAAGAAACGGAATCAGATCGAGATCGAAAAAACTTCGAAAAGATTTCATGGAGAAGGTAAGTTACGGATCCGCTTAGCTCTTTAATATCCTCACATTTTCTTTGTATGCTTAGACCGATTGTATTCTCTTCATTACGTTTCGTGTTGTGTTGCATTGCTTGGTTTGAAATTTGTTTGTATGAGCTTCGATTTGAAAAGGGAAGAGGTAGAGAAGATGAGTAGTTTTGTGTCTGTCTTCTAGTGTGGTTATGTTTGAAACGAAAGGGTAAAGAAAGATAGTAGGGGAGAGAATTGAATGGTCTTGTGTGAAGAGAATACAATATTGGAAAGTGGGATTAGAGATAAGATTGTCCCCTCACATCCACCCACAGCACGACACGTGGTCACCTATCGGCCACGTGATTGGACCGTAGAAATAATAGCATGCGTTCACCCACCATGGTCCCTCATTCAACCTTACATGTATGCCATTGATAAAATCTAGACAAATCCTAGCCATCCATTTCGAGTGAGCATACACCGTAGCCATGCACCTGCGCAACACACAACCAACAGACTCCATAGTCTTATTGGGCCTAGTCCGTTGCTACTTACACCCCCCCCCCCCAAATTACTACCATTAAGTAAAATGCACCCCTCTTTGAATAAAATAAAAATATATTTAATTAATTAATTTTAACAAATTGTTTAATTGTTTTGTTTATTTAATTTTCTCCTCGATCCGACTAAACCTATTGTCGCGGGGAAAAATCGTTGTCCTTTTTCGGGATGAGACACCTGATGCCTTCTTTGGGCTCGAGTGCTCAAAAAATGATTTTTCTTTTGTACCGACCAAACTTTTTATTGTTTCCAAAAGAGGAAAAGGAAAAAGGCTGCAATAACCTAAAAGTGGGGGGAGAGATCTTGGGTAAGAGGGTTGGTTATACGAAGGGAAGGTATTAGCACCCAACGTATCTATAGTACTCTATAGGTTTCTTTGTTTTGTTTATTCCATTCTTGTTATGGTGGAGGTTCTTGTGAGAAAGAGGTGGGACCTAAGGTGTTTGTTTGATTATGCTCGCAAAGATCATCGCGATCCTCTGCATACATATCCCTTAGAGGGAATCAGAGCATCTGTAGCTCGGGGTCTACGGGTGCTAAGGTTTGAGTGGTTTGAGAGAGAAGTTTTGCTCGCCAAGGATATGACCTTGTGCCTACGTATTCTCAAAGGGATGTTGAGAAAGTCAGAGCAATCGTAGTTCCCACTTATGCTAGTGGAAGCAAAGGAAAAGAGACAAATGTCATCTAAATGTTCGATGTATCTAATCTATATCATCACATACATCTGTTTGATTTTTGTTTGAAAATATTTTCATTATAAGCCCTGGGCTGTGCCACTTATGGCGCTTAGAATGATAAAGATGTTTTTGTGTTTAACCAGCCTTGTGGCAAAAACTTTCAATGAAGTCAGCCTTGTGACAAAAAGTTTTGATTAATCAGCCAGCCTTGTGGCAAAAGTTTCAATGAAGTCAGCCTTGTGACAAAAACTTTGATTAATCAGCCAGTACGGTGGCAAAACGGTTTGATTGATTAGCCAGCCTTGTGGCAAAAAGTTTGATTGATTAGCCAGCCTTGTGGCAAAAAGTTTGATTGATTAGCCAGCCTTGTGGCAAAAAGTTTGATTGATTGATTGTTTGTGATGATATAGAAGAGATACTCCTATCATAGAGATGAAAAATGTCTAATCTCCTAGGGTATTTGATTTGGATATTGGGGGATGCTTATAAGAAGCCCGTGGGTCCTTGTACGAAGCCCAAGAGGAGGCTATTCGAGGGTCCTTGCATTGTAAGCCCAAGAGGAGGCTATGGGAGGGACAATCCAGGGTCCTTGCATTGTAAGCCCAAGAGGAGGCTATAGGAGGGTCACTCGTTTGTACAAAGCCCAAGGGGAGGCATGGTATAGTTGGTTTGAGCTCTTAGAGCGATTTCACCGGGAAACCATACTCTATGTCCTAACCTAAACTAGGGAGATTCTTTGCACGAAGCCCAATAGGAGGCTATGGGGAACCTAGTGTTGTACTAAGTTGAACAAGCATATATAACACAATCACAAGTATGAACAAGTACGAACAAATATGAACAAGTACATGAACAAACATGAACAGTTATATGAACAGTTATATATGACAAAGTGTGTGTATATAATGGAGTTTATGAAGGAAATATACCTGTAAGCATGATCCATTTGTATACACAGGGGCTCGGGACTCATACTCGGGGAGAGGTCCACTTGAGTTTATTCAAAGCTATGTAAACAGGTATTTACAAAGGGCTTGGGACTTATACCTACATGGAGGCCCATGGTATATTTTTGGGAAGATTTAAAGAAAACCTTCATTTTTGATTAGTTATCCAAAGTTACAAAACAAATTGATCGAGATATGTACAAGAGGCGTACAATGAAATACCTAATTTCATGTACTGGAATGGGACTTATACCTATGTGGAGGCCCATGTTTTATTTCATAAAACATGGTTAATTGATTTATTTACAGACGCAAAGTTTCGTCGTTTGAAAACAGTTTGAAAGTTGTTTTGAAAGAAGTTTATTTGTTTTGAACAAAAAGACTGTGTAAAAAGAAAAAGGAGTGGGTCTTATACTCTCTAATATTCGAGAGGCCCCACATCGTTTTGAAAATCAATTGATCAATTAAAAAGATTTAATCAATAGTTTCAAAAAGAAATGGTTTATTGTTTTGAAAAGAATGATCGTTTGTTTTAAAACAATTTGAATTTGACAATAGTCAACTTAATTAAGTTTAAATCAAATGTTAATGCTTAATTAAGACCTAAGTGATTTAGGGTTTGATCACAAAATATTTATAAGTGATTAAGTTTGAAGAATCAAAAAGAAAAACAATATTTAAAGTATTTAAAAATACTTAAAAACAATTCATTTTAAACCTATTAAAAAAATGTATCAAATAAATAATTTTTGATGATTTTTTTTTGGTATTCATAAAATATATATATCAAATGAATAGTGTTTAAAAAATGAAGCAAAAATGAATTGATTTGAATGGTTAATTAATTGAGTGAAGTTGTGAAGAAATTGAAAGAAAAAAGTGATAAAAAAAAGGAAATGTCTCCACTAGGGCTTGAACCCACGCCCTTGTGTTTATTACTCAAAACATGAACCAAGCGAGCTGCGCGTGCAGCTTGTTATTCATACGCTTCCAATGCATTATATTTTAAAACAAATATTTGAATTCTTTGAACGAAAAAACGCGCCAAGAACACAACCCTAACTGAATTTTGAACTTCTTCAAATCTGTGTTGTTTTGATCGATCAAAGGGTCTATTTCACTCGGTTTTTCACAAGGAACATGATGGTGACCTTTAATTTCATTTATTTTCACTCTAAGATCATTAATTTTCTGATGAACACGAAGAACCCTAATTCTATGATTCAATCTGAAATCGTGTTTGTGCAAGATAATTGGCAATTGATTGAGGGTTAATGATCCATGCATATGCAGAAACAAGATGGCAAAGCAATATTTCATTTATGATGCGTGTATGTATGAGTTTGAAGTTCAAGAGAGCTTACCTTAAAAATGGCAAAACTGGAAATCGAATTCTGCAAATGAGGGATTCCAGATGTTGTTTCTTGATCTGAACACCTTCAGTGGACCTTATGGAACATGTTTGGATGCCTGGAACAATTTGAAAACCTCTTGATCAATCCATGGTACTCGATCTGCAGTATGGTTCAAGTGAGGATCAAGCTTAGTGATTTTGGTGTTTCAGATCACGTATGATGGTTGGAACAGTTCATATGAAGTATATGGATGATGTTTAGAAGGTTAGTTTGGACAGAATTTGCTTGGTATGGATTTTGGCATGATAAGGCTAGTGTTATGCATATTTGGAGGTGAGATGATGATTCTGAGTTTTGGGATGATTTGAGGTGTGTGAATGGTTCAAACACATCATATATGATGTTTATGAGATGTTAGAATCATTACTTTGGCCAGAACTTCAAGGGTTTGGAGGTTGGGATTTCTTCCTCACTTTGAAACTTAAAACTTGCAATTCAAGAAAGAAAGAGAAAACCTATCTTTTATGAGGTTTTGGTGTGATTTTGAATGGAGTTTGGACCTCTATTTATAGGCCAAAGTGTCTGAACTCAGAGCTTTGCAACTTGCTTCAAGAAGTGATGATTTGGCATTTGGAGATAAAATGGAATCTTACCATTAAATGCATTAGGTTAAAAGTGACTAAACCATGGTTAAATCTCAAGCTTCTTATCCTCTTCCATTCTGATCTTAAATCAGAAAAATATCTTCAATTATTGCCTCTATGCATCATTATTTGGATCATTTGGCAAATTGGTTCATAACTTAGTGAAAATGGCATGAAATTTCAAGTGAAAAGTTCACTAATGTCAAAATTCAAAACCATGGCTACACTCCATATTTTTCCATGCTCTTGGACATTTTGGAAAGCTCATATTACACACTTCAAAACCCTAGTTGAAAGTTTCTTCAAGACCCTTAAGGAAATGGGTGAAAAAGATCCATGAACTTTGAGAAAAATGAAGTTTCAAGTGAAATTTTCCAAAGATGCCAACTTTGAAGCTCCATATCTCTTAAATGGTTGATCTTATGGAAAAAATTTATATGTGTCAAAGTTGTTTATTGGATCAAAATCTACAACTTTCATGTTGGAAGTTTTTTTCAGTTTGTAGGTGAAATTTTGAGAAATTCCCTTCCAAAGTTTGGAAAAAACCATGAAAAACACTTAGAAAAAATTTTCTAAGTATGAAAGTCAAACTTTGACTTTTTGATTCTTGATTGATTTTCTTGATTTTTCTTGATCAAATGACTTCATATATCATATATTGATGATTCAAAACTTCAAAAGTCATGGTTGACCAAAATTCCCCAAAAGTCAATGGTGATCTTGTACAGTTGACTTTTTCAGACGAATCGCGTTTCTGAAGATTTCAAATGAAACAGGCTGTCCTCACCAAATGAATGGTATGAATGGATCACATTGAAGCATTAGAGGATATTGAGCTATGGTTTGAGTTGTGGCACCATGTCCTGATTAAAAAGTCAGTTGTTCAGATGAATTAGGTCAAAAACCCTAATTGTCGACCTGATGAAATTGATGACTGTGGATCTTGAATTGAGATACAATTTCCATTGTATGTTGTCATAGGGATTATTTGAAGATGATTGAAACCTTTGATTGACTTCCTGGGGATTTTTAGGGTTTCCCAAATGTGATCCCTGATTTTGGTCCCTGATAGTTCAAAACCCTAATCTGATGATTTGCAATTTCACTGTTGATCAATCCTTGTGTAGGAGATGTCTTGAGCCAATGGATTAGGTCAAAATGATGCACTTGGGGTCTTGAGGTCATGTCCCAAGTCATTAGGTCAAATCCTGAGCAAAAGTCAGGAGTATGCTAACTTCAGTCAAAACCCTAATTCAGTCGATTCAGAGCCTTTGAGCTTGTTGAAATGAATCTCTGAGGACCAAATATTGATTGTAGATGAAGATGATTCATTTGAGATGAAGGGAGAACAAAACCCTAATTGACTGTTTCTTGCACTGATGAGTGATCTCTTGTTTAAACCCTGCTGAGCACAAGTAGCAAACACAAGCTATGCAATTTGTTAGAGATGCAAATGATGCATATGCAAATGATATGAGGTGGTATCTTAGGTCAAAAATTGGGGTATGACACCTATTAGTCGCATTGAAGAGAAATAATTTTAATTGATCCTTTGTTTAATTCTCTTCTCGACCCGACTAAATCTATTAGTCGCATTAGACAAGAGATAAAAAATATCAAATCTAAAATACATTCAATTTGCTGCCCGCAACGATCGAATCTATCGATTAGAGTAACCAGCAATGCCCATTAATCCGTTAACTATAATGATCAAATCTATTGATCATCGCATCTAACGGTGACATATCAAACCAGGGTTGTACGCCCAAAACCTTCAAAACACACTGAACGACGACACTACAGATTTTCATCTCTTCGATACTGCGATGTTCAAACTACGATAAGGTAATTCAAAATACCTTGCGAACTTCGCATTTCAAAAACCACGATAGATAACTCAAAATACCTTCAAACACCTTCATATCAAATTCTAAGGCGTACAACCCTGTGCCCGAACTACGTTGACTCTGGTTCTCCCTAAGGAGATACGTAGGCACTTGGCAACAAGGCGAGTCCCCTTCCCCTAAATCCTAATTCGTTCAAATCTCACTTTTCGCCCTATTCATTTCCTTAGCTATTAAACCTGAATATTTTAGCCATAAAATTTGACCTTAGATTCAAAGCAATAGGAAATGTTTGAGGGTGCCTAACACCTTCCTTCGACCTGATTATAATAATCTTACCTCGATCTCTTAACTGCGTAAGGTTTCCTATTCGCCTTGGTAGAATAGGTGGCGACTCTAAATTATTTGAATTTTTAGGGAAGGTTGCTACAGCTGGCGACTCTGCTGGGGACATACACTTTTGGTGAATTATTATGCTCCTAAGGCTTGATAGGGTTTAGGTTTTGGCAGGGTTTAGGTTTTTTGGCGAATTTTTTAGGGTTGGCTAATTCGCCATTTTTAGGGTTTATGGTTTTTTTTATAAATATTTAAATCTTATTTATTTATTTATTTGCCAATACATTATTTTACTGCAATGTCATTTATTTACAATAATTTAATTAAATATTTGTCTATTTGAATATTTGTTATTTTACTGCATTTTTGGATTGTATATAAATTGTTGTTAAAATCTAAGCGTGGGAATTATATTTAAGACCAGAGGGGAATTACATCGCCTACGAGTCTTATTATAATTCCACTCAGAGTGGGTTGAATATCCGGAAATGTCTGATACGAGGCTTGACCTTGTTGAGGGCTGGACTTGGTATTTGGCTGATCTCTCTGGGAACCTACCCCTAAAACTCGAACCTCATGGATAAATGAGTTGTTCTAAAATCCAAAGAGACAAAAAGTCTCGGCAGCTATGAACGACCCCATGAGACCTTCTAGAACATACCAATGGGAAGGGTAGGCACCCTAAGCCGTTACGTCGAACCTATGAACCTAGGGCTTATGTGCTTATGTGCTTATGTGCTTATTGTGTGTCTGCAATTTATATACTGCGAATGTCTTGCGTTTTAATTTTTGCAGGTATTCCTACGCGTTCCCTGGCCTGCGGGGACCCCATTTCTAAGACCATGTCCTTCCCACGAAGGACACCTCCACTTATGCACGTTGATTGGCCTCTCGATGGCCATGAGACTTAGTGACTGTCATGAACATTCACCCCGTGCTTACATCGACGCATTCCCTAGCCTATAGGGATCCTATTTCTAAAAATCGCATCCTTCGTACGAAGGACATCTTCATTAATGCACGTCGATTGGCCTCTCGATGGCCATGAAATCTGGTAACTGTTGAACGGTCACCATGTCCTTTCTCCTACGCATTCCCTAGCCTGTAGGAATTTCCTATATTGTGTCTTAGTCCCTAGCCTGTAGGAATTTCCATCTATCTATCATTATCCACATCCCTTAAGGGGTTTCCCTGGGTTTATCCCTTAAAATGTGTGGGGCATCCTTATAGTAACCCCCACTCTATGCCACATTGCATCGCATAAAAAAAAGCCATAAAATAAAATATACTCGTATACCATTGCATCATATGAGTTTATCATTCATACATGACATGCATTTCTACAAGGAGCTCATTTGCATCTTAACTTGTATTTGGAATCAGAGACTGCAAAATTGATTTCCCGACATTCGAGGTTAATCATGGAACAAATTCAGACAGACATGGCAGAGATTAGGGCTCAGATAGGGACTACTATGGGTCAATTTTTGGAAGCTATCCAAACCGTTACCCGTGGACAAGGAGAGCTAAGGCAACCTATTCAGAGGCCGAATTTTACTGTTGATCCAAGTGGCGTTCATTGAAAAGTCGTCAATCCTACCCAAGAGGTCCCTTTGAATCAGAATGTTAGAAACACTATGCAAGTTCCCGTCAACGAGGCTCCGCACCGTGAAAATCTTTCTGTTTCGTCATACGATACCTTTAAGTTTCCAATGGATGAAGATGAGGGTAAGCTTCGTCTTTTGGATAAGAGATTGAAAGCTGTTGAGGATCGTGATTGCCTTGGTTTAGATGCTGCTAGTTTATGCCTGGTTCCTGATATCAAGATTCCTCCTAAGTTCGAAGTCCCCAACTTTGAGAAGTACAAGGGTACCACTTGCCCAATAACACACATCAGGGCATTTTGCAACAAGATGGATCCTTATGCAGAAAATGATAAACTTCTAATGCACTTATTTCACGATAGTCTTAGTGGGGCATCTCTTGAATGGTACACCCAGCTCGAAAGGACCAACATCCGCACTTGGAAAGATCTAGCCAAAGCCTTTTTCAAGCATTACAAACATAACAGTGATATGGTTCCTACCAGAATTCAACTTCAGGGTTTGACTCAGAAGGTTGACGAATCCTTTAGAGAGTATGCACAAAGATGGAGGGAGATAGCTGCCAGAGTTCAACCTCTCCTTTTGGAACGAGAACTTATAGACATATTCATGGACACTTTACAAGACCCCTATCTGAATCGGATGGTTGGATGTTCCGCTTCTGAATTCTCAACTTTGGTTGTCATAGGAGAAAGAATTGAGCATGGTCTTATGACTGGTAAGATTCAGAATGCTACTAATTTTGAATTCCCAGAACAGGACGGTGAAGAAACAAGTACAATTTCCGAAGTTGAAGAGAAAGATCATGCTTATTCTCCAGTTCAGGTCCCTTTCTATCAGATGACAAAAATTATTCCTGATCAGGATGCTCCACAAATCTGTGCTGCAACTATTAGCCAGCCACCAATTCAATTTGTGCAACAAGAGCCTGTTCTATATAATCAACCAGTTAAGTATGCTCCGCAACAAGAGCCTGTTCTATATAATCAATCAGTTAAGTATGCTCCGCAACAACAGCAAAGATATAAACAAAACCGTCGATCACAAGGTGGGCAGAATCTGAGAAGGCCAAGAAGGGTACATGAACCAATCCCAATGCCTCATAGTCAGCTGCTCTCTCATTTACTCCGAAATTCTTTAGTGGAATTAAAACCGCTGGGGCCTCCTCCTTTTCTTTATCCTAAAGGATATGATCCCAACGCCTACTGTGAGTTCCATTCCGGGGCACCTGGCCATTCGATTGAAGATTGCAATGTATTCAAAGGCACAGTTCAAAACATCATTGATTCCAAGGCAATCTACTTCACGCCAAACGGTCTGCGCATAAATTGAATTTCCCACGCCTGAGTGGAGGTCAAGATTGCAAGAGGTACCTTCTGAAGCAATAGATCTAGACAAAGTCAAGTCACTTCAATGTTGGCAATCTGTGTTTCATTCTGCATTCTCATTTGTAATTTTCTTGTTTCATTCAGCACTTTCTCATATGCAAAACTCGTTTGTTTTTGAATAATAATCATAATACATTGAATATTTTTGTCCTGAAACAATCCATTCGCTTTTATTTTCTTGTTGTACTCAATTCTTGTAAATAAAAAAAGAAGAGCAAGTAACTCTGGAGGGAGGATGATGAGCGTGATACCAAGAATTTCAAACGGTGCGCTTTCGAATAAAACCTTGCTGATGATGTACATGCATTGTTTTAAATCCCCAAAAACCGGAGATATAAGGGAGATAGACCCTCGTTAACCCCTTTGAGCCTTGAAGTAGAAGTTTCGTTTCTATTTAGAAAAAACCTTCATTTTAACCCAAGGGCAGGGTAGTGTTCGGTTAATTTGACCGAGTGTTCAAAACTCATTAAAGGTATGCATCTAAGGATACAACAATGGTTATCTGTCAAAAGGTTGAGGAATGTCAAAACCACAATGTGTATCCTTCATTTTTCAAGAGGTCAAAAGATGACAATCCCACAACGGCGATTCTCCATCAATCATGAAATGAGGTAGTCGCAATCACTTCCAGCAAATCAAATACAATGCAAAGTCACACGACTTGTAAAAAAAATATATAGAAAAAAGGAGAGGGAAAATGATGAAAAATGGTGAAAAAAAAGTGAAAGGCAAAGAAAAAATAATGATAAAATTGCCAGGCGAGGACAAAGTCGCGTGACTACAATTTCAAAGAAGAAAAGGTGAGCGACTGCCATGTCCGAAAAGCCTCATTGATTCCTCAACCATGCCAAAATTCCTTCTGAGGGATGAACAATCATGTCGAGTTAATCGAACTTAGGATTGGAGAACATCACAGAGAGTGGGTGGGCACCAAATATTTTTGAGCCTTAAGTCCTTTTTTTTCTTAAATCGCGAACCACGGCCATGTTACAACCTTCAAAAGTCCTAATTGAAGTAGGGTTTATTCGAAAGCATACTAAACGAGAGTACGGTAATCTGACTCCTGCGAGGCTTCCTGAAACTTTTAAGTTGGCATCATACCACCTTTCATAAAAATAAAAAATCGATGTTACGACATCATTTCAAAAAAAAAAATTTAAGTTTCAAGACAAACATAAACTTTGCATTAGAATTATCATTCTCATAATAAACATCCTTGGCATATGAACGAATGCATGACATCCAAGAAGATCCCATAATGAATTTCTGATAAAAATGTGTATCTTCCCCAGGAACAAGTTGTCTTCATAACTCCGTCAAGTTGGGGGCAAAAAAATCTCAAAGTGGGTTATCCTAAGGAACAGAGAAGCAGTTGAATACTCCGTTGAGTGAGAATGCAGAGGCTATCATTTCTAATAAAGACTTTTGAATGGGGGAACCACGTCCAGGGGGTTCTCCTAACAAGGGGCAAAATCCCAATGATCACAGGGGTATACAAGGATCCTATTAACTAGGGGCGTCCACCCTAAGATCCAATCGACTTGGGTCGAGTCTCGAAGCAATAACACTCAGGGGCACTATTCCATAGTCCTGGGGCATTCTATCTCGATGGTACAGATCTCCGAAAAATCCTCTCGAGGCGATCTCTTCAAAAGCCGTGCAGACTAGGGCTAGACAGTAGGCAGGGGCATCTCCTCCTCCTCAACTATTTGGTCCAGTTAAGTTCAGGCGCAGGCTAAACAACTTGTGTATACGAAGAGAATGTCGGGAAGTCACGATCTTTATGCTCAGCAAGAATCAAGATTTAAATCCAGATGGTTGGCGTTCCTCAATAGTCAGAAGACTTCATCCTTTGAGCTCCTGATAGATATCATTGCATATCACATTGCATCCTCCTAAAATGCATAGCATTTTCATTTATGTAGAACATTACCCTAAAAAAGGGATTCAAACATGCATTAAAGCATAAGCCAGATTCGAGTTCTTATCAAAGACCTTTACATCCTCAGTTAGGTCAGTGTCACTTCTCCAGAAGAACTCTTTATTCCTCAACTACCCCGAGCAGTATTCCCCACAGGTTTTTCTCAAATCATTTATTCTTAATGGTGCTTTCTGCAAGCTTTCTCGACCTTATGCCACTTTATCCCCTCAAAATACCAATTTTTTTCCAAATAAATCAATACCAAAACCATACATTTTGGAGTTTTTCGGCAACCATACCGTCGTCAGTAATTTTACTGTTTGTCTCGTTCCAATCACTTGATTGATGTTTTCCGGTAACCTTACCGATGTCAGTAACCTTACTGAGATATTCTTTCCAATCACCTGATTGATGTTTCCTGGTAACCTTACCGATGCCAGTAACCTTACTGAGATATTCTTTCCAATCACCTGATTGATGTTTTCCAGTAACCTTACCGATGCCAGTAACCTTACTGAGACATTCTTTCCAATCACCTGATTGATGTTTTCTGGTAACCTTACCGATGCCAGTAACCTTACTGAGACATTCTTTCCAATCACCTGATTGATGTTTTCCGGTAACCTTACCGATGCCAGTAACCTTACTGAGATATTCTTTCCAATCACCTGATTGATGTTTTCCGGTAACCTTACCGATGCCAGTAACCCTACTGAGTGTTTATTTTCCAATCGCCTGATTACGTATCCCGGTAACCTTACTGATGATAACAGCCTTGTCGTAAACTACGCATAAGCATTATACATAAGCACTATCATACATACCCATTCGCGCACACGCATCATTTACATATGTGAACATGCATACATTTGCATTGTACAAACAACAGGATCATATGCATACACATGATGCATACGCATTCACAAGACAATCCTCTATACAGGTAAACTTGTCCAAACTATGACAAGTAATCCTATTGGTGCAGGTGAGATTGCTAGAGCTATAGCAAGTGATCTTTTTGGGGTTCACAAACTGCGAAAGCTTGCTAGCAATATAGCAAGCTGATCATACAAAGTCCTTGCTATGTAAGACTCAGGCTTTAGCAGGACGATTCTTTTCTCTCATATTCGAGCACAAGGTAAATTCAGGGGTCTTCCAATATTTAATAACTCTTCGATTCGAAAAGCGTGAGACCTGCGTATTCTCATGCCGTTCAATCTAAGGTAATTAAATAGGGGCAGCTGTCATACCCCAAAATTTACCCGATATAATTCACATCTGATGATTTATTAAGGGGGTTAAAAATTAAGAGCCATAGGGTTTAATATACCTATTATTAAACTCGATCTCTTATAAAATTCCTTTATAAATTGGTTTAAAATGAAATGGAGGTGTAGATAGCAAATCTTCCCAAATCCAATTAACATTTGGCCCTTTCATTTGTTTTTTTTTGTAATTACTCATTTGCATCTAGAATATATATAATGTATAGTTTATTGAATCATATGATAATATGTTTATTTTATTCATCCTTTACATATATATTTCTCCAAAAATTCATAATAGTGGGTTGCATTTGGTAGGATTTCTTTTTTTGAGCCCGATAGGATTTTTTTAGGCCCATTTGGAGTTTCTTCTTTTTGTTCAAGATCTCTTAGTTTTTATTATTAAATAAATAGTAGCTTATAATTTATCTAAGTGGTATTTATTTTTTAATTATTAGTAACTAATTTTAAACCATTAATTAGTACAATTATTAGTAATGTTTTTAATTAACCTTTTAAGTTTTACTGAATATCGTTTTATTTTTCTAAATTATTTAGGTTTTATTAAATTGATATGCCCATTTTTTTTCAAGATTATAGGTTAAATAATTCTTTTTTTAGTCATCAAGCAACATAATAATAATGGATTAATGTGTTATTTTGTTAATTAAGAGAAGGGTTGACCGAAAGTCAACTAAGGTTTTGGACCACTATTCATCATCCCCTTCACGCAGCCACGGCCGTCGTACCCTCCTCCCAATCAAACATCAAACCCTAACAATATCTGCAATTTGCCCAGGCCCAAGGATTCAAAACGCAATCAAATAAAAAAAACGTAATCAGATAACAGAATCAAATCGTAACTTAAAATGAGAATCCAAATCAAATATCTTTTTCACTAATCTGAAACAATATCACATTCACAAATCAAATCATAAAGCTTAATAATCTAATTTATTCTTTCCTAATCAAAATAAACCCCCTAGACTATATAACTTAATCCTAAACCTACAGAGAGGGGGGAGGAGAAAATTTTTGAGAAGGATTTTTCGGGAAAGAGACGCTTGTGCCGCGAACACCAAAGCCCCAAGCGCGAATCTTCAACAAACCTGCGAACAAAAAAAAGGAAGAAAAGACACAAAGAAGGAGAGAAGACGGAGAGGAAGCTTGCCGCGTTGCCAATTTGCAACCTAAAACGAAGAAGAAACGGAATCAGATCGAGATCGAAAAAACTTCGAAAAGATTTCATGGAGAAGGTAAGTTATGGATCCGCTTAGCTCTTTAATATCCTCACATTTTCTTTGTATGCTTAGACCGATTGTATTCTTTTCGTTGCGTTTCGTGTTGTGTTGCATTGCTTGGTTTGAAATTTGTTTGTATGAGCTTTGATTTGAAAAGGGAAGAGGTAGAGAAGATGAGTAGTTTTGTGTCTGTCTTCTAATGTGGTTATGTTTGAAACGAAAGGGTAAAGAAAGATAGTAGGGGAGAGAATTGAATGGTCTTGTGTGAAGAGAATACAATATTGGAAAGTGGGATTAGAGATAAGATTGTCCCCTCACATCCACCCACAACACGACACGTGGTCACCTATCGGCCACATGATTGGACCGTAGAAATAATAGCATGCGCTCACCCACCATGGTCCCTCATTCAACCTTACATGTATGCCATTGATAAAATCTAGACAAATCCTAGCCATCCATTTCGAGTGAGCATACACCGTAGCCATGCACCTGCGCAACACGCAACCAACAGACTCCATAGTCTTATTGGGCCTAGTCCGTTGCTACTTACACCCCCCCAAATTACTACCATTAAGTAAAATGCACCCCTCTTTGAATAAAATAAAAATAAAATTAATTAATTAATTTTAACAAACTGTTTAATTGTTTTGTTTATTTAATTTTCTCCTCGATCCGACTAAACCTATTAGTCGCACTGACGAGAAATAATTTTAATTGATCCTTTGTTTAATTCTCTTCTCGACCCGACTAAATCTATTAGTCGCATTAGACAAGAATAAAAAAATATCAAATCTAAAATACATTCAATTTGCTTCCCGCGACGATCGAATCTATCGATCAGAGTAACCAGCAATGCCGATTAATCCGTTAACTATAATGATCAAATCTATTGATCATCGCATCTAACGGTGACATATCAAACCAGGGTTGTACGCCCAAAACCTTCAAAACACACTGAACCACGACACTACAGATTTTCATCTCTTCGATACTGCGATGTTCAAACTACGATAAGGTAATTCAAAATACCTTGCGAACTTCGCATTTCAAAAACCACGATAGGTAACTCAAAATACCTTCAAACACCTTCATATCAAATTCTAAGGCGTACTTGACTCTGATTCTCCCTAAGGAGATACGTAGGCACTTGGCAACAAGGTGAGTCCTCTTCCCCTAAATCCTAATTCGTTCAAATCTCACTTTTCGCCCTATTCATTTCCTTAGCTATTAAACCTGAATATTTTAGCCATAAAATTTGACCTTAGATTCAAAGCCATAGGAAAGGGTTGAGGGTGCCTAACACCTTCCCTCGACCTGATTATAATAATCTTACCCCGATCTCTTAATTGCGTAAGGTTTCCTATTCGCCTTGGTAGAATAGGTGGGACTCTAAATTATTTTAATTTTTAGGGCATGTTGCTACACATACATTACATGCATCATAACATTGCATAAAATCAAGGTTGCCTTTTCAGGCCATGCTACGATCAAAGCACCTGGTTCCTCCCAAGAAACATTTGCTTCACATTCTGAAAAATGGTGTTCACCTTGGGTGGCATCTGCAAGCCCATCTCCCACATAACTTCTTCCCAAAAAATGCAAATTTTTGGGCATTCTCAGTGTTCAATCATCTTCTACCTTTAGATCACGATAGGCAGACGTGCCTATCTGACTCTTCAGGTTTAAGAAGATTGAACAGGGGCAGCTATCATACCCCAAAATTTGCCCTCTTACAATTGTCTATGTCATTTTATTTCGAATAATTGATTTGGTGTATTCGGTAAGAATTTAAGAGTAAAAGCGTGCGATCGAGAGGTTCCGGGTTCGATCCCACTTCTAACTTTTCTTCTTTTATTTTTATAATGTTCGCTTCTAACCTTTTTTTATTTTTATCTTCACAAAACTATAGTTTTTTATATTTTATTTATTTTTAAATTTATATTAGTATTAATTAAATATTATTATTATTAGGTTTTAAGTCTTTTTTTAATTATTAAGTTAATTGGGCAATAGGCCCATTAGGTGTAGAGAACCCTAATTCAAGCATTATAAATAGATATTAATTATAACAGTCAAAGGGGGATGTACATATTTTGGCTGGGTTTCCCGACAATTTTTTCCATCCCTTATTTCTTCCCATACATCTCACGTGTAGACCATTTTTTTTCGAAATTACTAGCCATCCTTATACTACTAAAGCTATTGTCTTTCACAAAAAAAAAGACCCTGTACATAACATTAACCAAAACCTAGGTTCATCATCACTTTTACAGTAAGAATCCACAAGACCCGAAAACAATAATTGGCCAATTTCACTCTCATATAGCCTGCAAGTTCTTATCGTGTGGGTTTGAAAACACAAACAATAACAGGTTGAAAGAAGAATTGAAAGGGGCAAGAAAATCCAAACACTCCTTAACCGATCCATTCAACACCGCCACGAAACCTTGCTTCCTATTAAAATCACAAACTGCATTAATCTGAGCCTGATCTTCAATATATAAAAGTGGTGCAGTCTGTTTTTGTTGGTTTCTTTTTCCAGGTATACTTACAGCAAGACCGAGGAGGGTTCCAAATCGCAGAACATCCACGTTGATAACTGTTGTAGCCGCAACGAACCCCGCCGCGCCAGAACTAGCAGAGCCACATCCACAACAAATCGCGATCGAGTAATCTTTTCCGTTTTCCGACAAACACAAATTCTCACCTCATATCACAAAGATCCAGAAGAGAGCAAACAACAACAATAGAGAATCAGAGCAATTCACCGGAAAACCAACAACAAACTCAAGACTTTCAAGTCAAACGCAACAACGACGTTCACAACTCAACTCAGAGGAGAAGAGAGATCAAAAGGATCTCGGCGTTGTTGAGAAGAGAAGTTGAGACGAGAGATGAACGGAATCAATCGGAGATAGGAGAGAATGTCCGCCGTGTATAGAAGGTGATAATATTGAAGGAAGAGAGACCATCGCCACCCATCGCCGCCGTTCGTACTCGAAAGAGAAGAGAGAGTTGAAACAAACTTTGTTTAACGATGAAGTTCAAATGTCACGACAGCACAGACCTAACCCTTTTTCTCTCTCCCATTTACTTTGTTGTTTTTTTCATTTTCCATTTTAATTGATGTTAATTAACTGGTTTATTTAGTTTAACAAATAAAATTTGTTTTTTAATTGAGTTAGGTTATATTTTTGTTTGGAATTTGGATAAGAGATTACACAATCTGTTGGGCCTTGCAAACGAATTGCTACCATATGCACACCCAACGGCCCTGCGCACCTCCCTCTTTCTCTTTTTTTCTTTTTGCTGAATCACAACAAGTTGTTGGGCCAATCAGATTGGGCTGCTTCCGCAAACATTCATGGTCTGTTGAGTGTAATTATTTCAAACATGCTAAGGAGCGAAGTTTTATCGAGGAAGTTCAAGGAAGCCTAGTGTAGAGTTTTCTTATCGCTTATGCGATTTTCAGAGGCATAGTGGATTTATTTTCCACTTTGAAGTTGCTTCAGCGCCCCAGGCACAATTATGATACAACCTCTAACATCAGCCATTATATTACCACGAAGACATATCTGATGGATCAGAAGCTGCACCTCCACCATGCACCTTCAAGGACTCACCACGTAGATTAGAACCAAATTTATCTATATAATTATTTATTGTATTATATTAATTGTTTAGATTAATAGTTAGCTTAATTTAATCAATTTTAATTTAGATTAGTATAATAACATTAGGATTAGGCTTTAGGATTATAATATTTCCCCCGATTATTTGATTATTTTGATTAATTTATTTAACTGGTTTTAACCATTGAAAATCACAATAAAAACCCTAGAAAGGTTATATGTATTAGGGTTTGCCCAATCCCACTGCCCATTTGGCAAAGAACATTAACCCTTAATTAATTCTCTTCTCGACCCGACTAAATCTATTAGTCGCATTAGACAAGAGATAAAAATATAAAATAATGAAATTCATCATCGTGTAATAACTGAATCTATTGGTTATGAGAGGTGATGGTAAAAATACAAAATTTAAAATACTTTATTTGCTGCTCGTGACGAACGAACCTATCGATCAGAATAACCAGCAATACATTATTTAATCCATTAACTATAATGATCAAACCTATTGATCATCGCAACTAACGGTGACATATTAAATCGGGGTTGTACGCCAAACATTTAAAACACATTAAATCACGAAACTACAGATTTTCATCTCTTCAATACTGCGATTTTCAAATCTACGATAAGGTAATTCAAAATACCTTCGAACTTCACATTTCAAAACTACCATAGGCCATTCAAAAAGCCTTCAAACCATATCATATCAAATTCAAAGGCGTACAACCCTGTGCCCGAACTACGTTGACTCTGATTCTCCCTAAGGAGATATGTAGGCACTTGGATAACCAAGGCGAGTCCCCTTCCCTAAAACCTCCATTCAGTTCAAATCTCACTTTTCGCCCTTCTCATTTCCTTAGCTATTAACCTCTATAATTTTTCCATAAACCTTCATCTTAGATCAAACCTTAGGAAAGGGTTGAGGGTGCCTAACACCTTCCCTCGACCTGATTATAATAACTTACCCCGAATCTTTAAACTGCGTTGGGTTTCCTATTCTCCCTTCAGAATAGGTGGCGACTCTAAAACCTTTATTTTTAGGGCAGGTTGCTACAACAAGCCCTGGTACCACGATATCAAAAGGTACCTAGAGAAACAAGAATACCCAGAGAACGCCTCTACGATTGACAAAAAGACACTAAGGAGGTTGGCAACCAAGTTCTTCCTAAGTGGGAATATCCTATACAAGCGGAATTACGACTCGGTGTTACTAAGGTATGTGGATAAAAATGAGGCCAAGGAGATTATCAGAGAAGTACACGAAGGGACCTTCGGAACTCATGCAAATGGACACTCAATGGCGAGAAAAATATTACGAGCAGGGTACTACTGGTCAACAATGGAGGCAAACTGTTTCCAATACGCAAGAACATGTCACAAATGCCAAAAGTACGTTGACAAAGTACATGTGCCGCCAAATCCATTGAACGTACTGAGTTCACCGTGGCCATTTGCGATGTGGGGGATTGACATGATAGGGATGATCGAACCGAAAGCTTCTAATGGACACCGGTTCATATTGGTCGCCATAGACTATTTTACCAAATGGGTTGAAGCTGCTTCCTACACCAGCGTAACAAGACAAGTGGTCACCCAGTTCATTAAGCATAACATCATATGCTGGTATGGGGTTCCAAACAGGATCATCACTGACAATGGGTCGAATTTAAACAACAACATGATGAGGGAGCTTTGCGAAGAGTTCAAAATTGAACACCACAATTCTTCACCATACAGACCCAAGATGAACGACGCTGTTGAAGCTGCAAATAAGAACATCAAAAAGAAGGTACAAAAGATGGTGAAAACGTACAAGGACTGGCACGAAATGCTTCCCTTCGTACTCCACGATTACAGAACCTCGGTGCGCACATCCACAGGGGCAACACCTTTCTCTTTGGTTTACGGTATGGAAGCAGTCCTCCCTATCAAAGTGGAGATTCCATCACTAAGAGTCCTGGATGACACGAAGCTAGAAGAATCGGAATGGGTAAAAACTCGTTTTGATCAGCTTAATCTCGTTGAAGAAAAGCGACTGACAGCTTTGTGTCACGGGAAACTCTATCAGAAAAGGATGAAAAAGGCGTTCGATAAAAAGGTCCGTCCTCGAACCTACAAAGAAGGAGATGTCGTCTTCAAGAAGATCTTACTACCTTGACTTGACGCCCGCGAAAAGTGGACACCTAACTATGAAGGTCCATATGTCATAAAAACGGTATTCTCAAGAGGAGCACTCGTTCTCACTACAATGGACGGAGACGAGCTACCACGCCCAATCAATTCAGATGCGGTCAAGAAGTATTACGCCTAGCAAAGGCAGGATCATAGACCATGAGTCGAAGACAAGTCACAAAGGATAAGGAGTCGTGCAATCATCTACCTCTAAGGTCAAAGGATTACTTGGGCCCTCGATAGCAAAAGAGCAACGGCAGTATTAATATCATTTCTATTTGTCATTTTCTTTTTCGCATTTTTGTACATTCGCCGATTTAAGGCAACATCAATAAAGGCTTTCTTTTTCTTTCATGCTACGCTTCCTCGTCATTTCAATACCATGTGCAAAGGATAAATTATTTTCATAAACTTTAACATTGGGTTTAAAATGAGAAACTTACAAATTTTCGACACAAAAACAACGGGAATGAAACTATAACATCTCCGGCAGGCAATATATGCCTGACGCTGCAATCATTCTGATCCACCACAATCCCTCTTACCAGGGATGTTATCAGTAGATCATTCCAGAACAATCCAAACCAGGATTCGCAAACAGCTCGAAAGGGTTAAACAAATTCAATGGGGGACAAAGAGATAAAACGTTAAAGTCGTCATACATACATACTCATTTGCACACGCAACATTTGCATACGAATATTCATACGTCTTCATTGTACAAACAACAAGATCATAAGCATACGCGTGATGCATACGCATTTGCAAAGCAATCTTCTATGCAGGTAAACTTGTCCGCCCCGGAGCAAGTGGATCCCATTGGTACATGTGAGCTTGCTAGAGCTATAGCAAGTGACCCTCTTGGGATTACTCAAACTACGATAGTAATTAGGTATGGCTAACTGCGACGACTTACTAGAGCTATAGTAAGTGGGTCATACCATCTACGATAAACTTACTGAAACTACAATAGTAAGTAGGTATGGCTAACTGCGACGACTTACTAGAGCTATAGTAAGTGGGTCATACCATCTACGATAAACTTACTTAAACTACGATAGTAAGTAGGTATGGCTAACTGCGACGACTTACTAGAGCTATAGTAAGTGAGTCATACCATCTACGATAAACTTACTGAAACTACGATAGTAAGTAGGTACGGTCAACTGCGAAGACTTACTAGAGCTATAGTAAGTGGGCCATACCATCTACGATAAACTTACTGAAACTACGATAGTAAGTAGGTATGACCAACTGCGACGACTTACTAGAGCTATAGTAAGTGGGTCATACCATCTGCGACAGACTTACTCAAACTATGATAGTGAGTGGGTATACCAACTGCGACGACTTACTAGAACTATAGTAAGTTGGTTACCTACAAACTGAAAACCCTTGCTAGCACCATAGCAAGTTAACTATCTTCTGCACAATAAACTACGAGTCCTTGCTATGTAAGTCTCAGGCGTTAGCAAGGCAATTCCTTTCTTCACTGCCGGGTACAAGGCAAATTCAAGGGGTCTTCCATTATTTAATAACTCTTCGATCCGAAAGACGTGAGGACTGCGTATCCTCACTCCATTCAATCTAAAGTAATTAAATAGGGGCAACTGTCATACCCCAAAGTTTTCCTTCCACATTTCATTCTCAAAAGATTCAAGACTCAAGGGTTTTATCAAGGCACTCTCCTAAGCAAGGATCTCCTAAACTAGGGTTTTGTACCCTCCTAAGGAAATGGATAAAATAAGGTCCCCAATGGAGTTACTATGACTCATTATGCTTCAAGACATCTCCGTGTCAAAAGTCAAGGTCCAATTCCAAGGTTTGCTCATTGAATGGCTCAGATGACCCACAGTCGACTAGTTTGACCTAAAAGTCAACTATGGTCAAAATACAGTCAAAACTCCTGACTTTTGGTCAACATCAAGTATTGGAGGTTATATCCATCATCTGATCAAGGGTTGATCATGATTCATCAATAAAAACTCATAAATGAACAAATTCAAAAGGTTCAAATTAGGGTTTTTTATTGGAAAAGTCAACTCAACTTTAACTGGTCATAACTTTCACATGGAGTAACAGAAATTCCTCACTCAAAGCCTATTTATAAGTAAATTGAATCCTCTACAACTTTGTCTCTCACAAGCCAAGGCCAGAAATGCTTCATTTGAGAGATATGGTACAAAAGATTATAGGTCCTTTCCAAAAGTCAACCAAAAGCAGTTTTTTGTCAAAGGGCATATCATCAAGATAAAATCCCCAAATGAAAAATATGTTCCAAAGTGGCATATAGAGGACATCTTGAGGTTTCTAAAAAGTCCTAGAACTCCTTCATATCTTGAAAATTGAGGGAGATATGCCTTGTCAAAGTTGGGCAATTTTGGAGGCAAAATATGAAATAAAAGAGGTTCAAATTGGAATTTTTTGCAAATGGGCTAAACTTTTATGGCTTAATCTTGATCCACAAACTATCCAAGTTATCCAAAGCATTTTTCACGAATTATAACATTTTTATTTGATTTTATATAATTTTATTTCATTTAAAAAATGATTTAAAGTGATATAATTGAAAGAAAAATCAGAGATTGGATTTAGGGAATCATATTGATCAACTCCAATCAACATTTATGGCAAATTGGAAATATAATTTCGTGCTACAATGATTGAAAAAAGATTAATGCAAGATTGGACAAAATTAGAAGGTTTCTATTCAAGTTTCAAATCAAATTTCTCGAACATTGCAAGATTTGATTCAAAGGGCCTTTGGACTATTTTGTTGACCTAAATTGTTCCTCTATAAATATACAACACAAAGCAATTGAGTAGGGGTTGGAAATTCTGGTCAGAAGCGCATAGTCAAGAACAAGAAAATTCATACAAAACTCAAGTTCGGTTTGGGAGAATCAGGCCATTGCAAGAAGATTGGAAGGTTGCAAAATATTCCTTGAAGCATCCTGAAGGTATCTGGATCCTTGCTCTGCCTCAGCACCCCCAGAACGACCTCCAATAAGCCAAGGTACATCACTATGAACTTTGAATTGATTGCTATAATTCACGCATCCTCATAGCGATTTGCTTGCATATTATGATTGATATGGATGTTGTGATCGTTTCTGTATGGTTTGATTAAGATTTAAGTGCTTAAAACGTATTCGGCCATTGGAGGCCGAGTTAGGGTTTTCAGGTTTCGATTTAGGGCTTTCTGTTAGGGGTGAAATTAAACAAAATTAGAATTGTATCTGGGTATAGGAACCTTGGACGAAGAAATTGGGATGGTCGCGCCAAATTTCTTTGGTTTGTAAGTGATTTTATGATTGCAAGGCTGAATTGCTACAAACGAATTCGTAGCAAAATATACAGAGTTTTACAGGTATGTGTGGGGAAGATGATGAGGTGTCCTCATCTAGTTCGCCAGTTTAAAAATTTGCACGCGTTTCCATGATGTTTCTTGATTTCATATATAATATGTTAGGCACATGTATTAAACAACTAACAGATTTAGTTGGAGTGGTGAAGAAGCGTCTATGTGAGGGAGAGGTCATGGGTTCGAGCCTCCCCTCCAACTTTATTTTTAATAAAACATTTAGTTTCCTGATCCCATGCGCTGCCAACCAGATAGACCACCATAATCCCTCAGATCTGGCCATTAAATTCTCAAATCCCTCAGATTCAATGTCCCAGGATTAGTCCCTATACCATGAACCCTCAAATATGCCATATTGAATCAAAACCTTTTTTGTTCTTATTTATTTTAATTATTCAAATATTTATTTAATTAACCTTTTAATATTTATATATTTATAAATCTATTTTTTATTATTAAATTAAAATATTATAAATGTTAAAATTAAACTTATTATTCGTTCCGACTAAATCTATTGGTCGTGATGGGTAATAATCGATTATTTGGATATTTGATTAATTAAAATAAAAATAAGTTTTACTTGGCTTAAGGGTTTCAACCATCTTATTGGTTGCAATGATTAGCCTACTTTCCCCTAAAAAAATTTGTTATTATTTATAATCGAATCTATCGATTACGAGGGATAACGATTAAAATTATAAAAAATACATTTATTTGTTATTAGTGATAATCGAATTTATCGATAAGAATTGGTAACAATCCCCCACTAATCTATTAATTATGGTGATCAAACCTATTGATCATTGCGATTAGTAGTGCATATTAAAAATCAGGGTTGTACGCTCAACCTTAAAACACTTTTCAAAACCACAAATATCAAACTACGGATTATCATCACTTTGATAAGGCAATTCAAAAAGCCTTCAAAAACGACCTCATATCAAAAATATAAGGCGTACAACCCTTTGTTAGAACAAGATTTGTTCTGATCAATATTCTTAGTTTTGATGATAACAAGGATATGAATTTTGTGTGAGATAATGTGGTACTCTAATACATTGCAATTTCCCTTTCAGGAAATATATAAAGAGTATGCACAAATCAGCGCTCAGAAGCTTTGTCTCAGAAGGTTCAGCATGCAACATCAGAACATGGTCTGGCAAGACATCAGAAGATGGTCAAGGCAGAATCAGAACATGGGTCTATGGAAGCATCAGAAGAACTTGAGTTCAGAAGCAGAAGCACTGAAGTTCTCATGGTATCACGCTTAGAAGCACTTCAAGGTCAGAAGACAAGAAGATGCTATGCACCAAGCTGTTTGACTCTGATGATATTCAAACGTTGTATACACAAACATCAGATCAGAAGAAAGTACAGGTGGCAGGCTACGCTGACTGACAAAAGGAACGTTAGAAGCTATTGAAGGCAACGTCAGTAGACACAGCGTGAACAAGGCTCGAGGTAGTTGACAAAAGCGTGAAACATTAAATGCAATGCTGTACGGAATACGCAAAGCATTAAATGCTCCCAACGGTCATCTTCTCAAGTGCCTATAAATATGAAGTTCTGATGAGAAGCAAGGTTACCAACTCTTGACGATTTCTGTGAATATTAACTTGCTGAAACGCTGTTCAAATCAAAGCTCAGAAACTTCATCTTCATCAAAGCTCACTACATTGCTGTTGTAATATATTAGTGAGATTAAGCTTAAACGTTAAGAGAAACATCATTGTTGTGATTATAGCTTTTCAGAAGCATTTGTAATACTCTTAGAATTGATTACATTAATTTGTAAGTAACTAGAGTGATCAAGTGTTGATCAGAATACTCTAGGAAGTCTTAGCTTGTGTCTAAGCAGTTGTAATTAGAGTGATCACGTGGTGGTCAGGATACTCTAAGAAAGTCTTAGCTTGTGTCTAAGTATTTGTTCCTAGAGTGATCAGGTTGTGATCAGGAAACTCTAAAAGACTTAGTCGTGGGCTAAGTGGAAAACCATTGTAATCTGTTGCGATTAGTGGATTAAATCCTCAGGTGAGGTAAATCACTCCGTGGGGGTGGACTGGAGTAGTTTGGTTAACAACGAACCAGGATAAAAATAATTGTGCAATTTATTTTTATCGTCCAAGTTTTTAGACTACACTTATTCAAACCCCCCCTTTCTAAGTGTTTTTCTATCCTTCAATTGGCATCAGAGCCTGGTTCTAAGGTGCAAGCACTTAACCGTGTTTAGAAAAGATTCAGGAAGAGAAAAACGCTTCAGTAAAAGATGGCTGGTGAAATTCCAACAGATCCACCTGCATCTACATCTGGCTCTGCTGAGCAATACAATGGTAACAATGGTTATACTAGACCACCAGTATTTGATGGTGAAAACTTTGAATACTGGAAAGATAAACTGGAAAGTTACTTTCTTGGTCTAGATGGTGAATTATGGGATCTTCTGATGGATGGTTACAAATATCTAGTGAAAGCCAGTGGCGTAAGGCTTACAAGGCAAGAAATGGATGATGATCAAAAGAAGCTTTTCAAGAATCATCATAAATGTAGGACTGTTTTGCTGAATGCTATCTCTCATGCTGAGTATGAGAAGATATCTAACAGGGAAACTGCCCATGATATATATGAGTCATTGAAAATGACCCATGAGGGAAATGCTCAAGTCAAGGAGACTAAAGCTCTTGCTCTAATCCAGAAATATGAAGCCTTCAAGATGGAGGATGATGAAGATATTGAGAAGATGTTCTCAAGATTTCAAACTCTAACTGCTGGATTGAGAGTTCTGGATAAAGGCTACACCAAGGCTGATCATGTAAAGAAGATTATCATAAGCTTACCCAGAAGATGGGGTCCAATGGTGACTGCATTCAAGATTGCCAAGAATCTGAATGAAGTTTCTTTGGAAGAGCTTATCAGTGCCTTGAGAAGCCATGAAATAGAGCTGGACGCAAACGAGCCTCAGAAGAAAGGTAAGTCTATTGCATTAAAATCTAATGTTAAAAAATGCACTAACGCTTTTCAGGCTAGAGAAGAAGATCCTGAAGAATCAGAATCTGAAGAAGAAGATGAACTGTCCATGATCTCTAGAAGGGTAAACCAAATCTGGAAGAGCAAGCAAAGGAAGTTCAGAGGCTTCAGAAGTTCAAAGAGATTTGAACGAGGAGAATCTTCTGGTGACAGAAGATCTGACAAGAAGAAGGCTATCTGCTATGAATGCAATGAGCCTGGACATTACAAGAACGAGTGTCCAAAACTTTAGAAGGAGAATCCCAAGAAGAAGTTTCATAAGAAGAAAGGTCTTACGGCAACATGGGATGATTCTGAATCAGAATCAGAATCAGACTCTGAAGGAGAACAAGCCAACTTTGCGTTGATGGCTACAGAAGATGACAGATCAGAATCTACATCAGAATCAGATTCTGAAGAGGTATTTTCTGAACTATCTAGAGAAGAGTTAGTTTCCAGTCTAACAGAACTTCTGGAACTCAAGTCTCAGATTAGTATCAAATACAAGAAGCTGAAAAAGCTATTTGAATTTGAAACTAAGAAGCTTGAAGTGGAGAATTCTGAACTGAAGGAAAAATTTTTAAATTTATCCAAAAATACTGGATCTCCTTTTGTCTCTGAAAAATCTACTCCAAGTCTGAACAATATTCTGAAAGAATATGACTTAAGTTTCAGAAAGTTTTTATCTAGAAGTATTGGCAGAAGTCAACTTGCTTCTATGATATATGCTGTGTCAGGAAACAAAAGAGCTGGCATTGGTTATGAGGGTGAAATCTCATACAAGCTTGAATCTGTGGATGATATGAAAATATCATACAAGCCTCTGTATAACCAATTTAAATTTGGCCACTCCCATGATATTAGGCACACATCACATGCTCAAAGCTTTCACATAACACACACCAAGAAGCATGTGACAAAACCTAAGAGATATCATGGAACTCAGAACATAAACTATCATGTTGTTCCTCCTGTTAAATATTTTGCTAAACCCAAGTTCAATCAGAACTTGAGGAGAACTAACAAGAAAGGACCCAAGAAATTGTGGGTACCTAAGGAGAAGATAATTTCTGTTGCAGATATCCTTGGCGTCAAAGAGGACAAAAAGCAAAATTTCATGGTACCAGGACTCTGGGTGCTCGCGACACATGACGGGAAGAAGGTCTACATTCCAAGACCTGGTGCTTAAGCCAGGTGGAGAAGTCAAGTTTGGAGGAGATCAGAAGGGAAAAATCATTGGCTCTGGAACCATAAGTCTTGGTAACTCTCCTTCCATAACTAATGTACTTCTTGTAGAAGGATTGACGCATAACTTATTGTCCATAAGTCAATTAAGTGACAATGGTTATGATATAATCTTCAATCAAAAGTCTTGCAAGGCTGTAAGTCAGAAGGATGGCTCAATCCTATTTACAGGCAAGAGAAAGAACAACATTTATAAGATTGATCTTTCTGATCTTGAGAAGCAGAAGGTGACTTGTCTTATGTCTGTTTCTGAGGAGCAATGGGTCTGGCACAGAAGATTAGGACATGCTAGTTTGAGAAAGATTTCTCAGATTAACAAACTAAATCTTGTCAGAGGACTCCCTAATATGAAATACAAATCAGATGCTCTTTGTGAAGCATGTCAGAAGGGCAAGTTCTCCAAACCTGCATTCAAGTCTAAGAATGTTGTCTCTTCCTCAAGGCCGTTAGAACTCTTGCACATTGATCTGTTTGGCCCAGTCAAAACAGCATCTGTCAGAGGAAAGAAATATGGATTAGTCATCGTTGATGATTATAGCCGCTGGACATGGGTAAAGTTCTTGAAACACAAGGATGAGTCTCATTCAGTGTTCTTTGAATTCTGCACTCAGATCCAATCTGAGAAAGAGTGCAAAATCATAAAGGTCAGAAGTGATCATGGTGGTGAATTTGAGAACAAATTCTTTGAGGAGTTCTTCAAAGAAAATGGTATTGCCCATGATTTCTCTTGTCCTAGAACTCCACAGCAAAATGGAGTTGTAGAGCGAAAGAATAGGACTCTACAAGAAATGGCCAGAACCATGATCAATGAAACCAATATGGCTAAGCATTTCTGGGCAGAAGCAATAAACACTGCGTGTTATATTCAGAATAGAATCTCTATCAGACCTATTCTAAATAAGACTCCTTATGAATTGTGGAAGAACAGAAAGCCCAACATTTCATATTTCCATCCTTTTGGATGTGTATGTTTTATTCTGAATACTAAAGATTATCTTGGTAAGTTTGATTCTAAAGCACAAAAGTGTTTCCTTCTTGGATATTCTGAACGCTCTAAAGGCTACAGAGTATACAACACTGAAACATTGATTGTAGAAGAATCAATCAATATCAGGTTTGATGATAAGCTTGGTCTTGAAAAACCAAAGCAGTTTGAGAATTTTGCAAATATAGATATTGATATATCAGAAGCTGTAGAACCAAGAAGCAAAGCTGCAGAAGCTGGAAGTCTCAGAAGCAATGGATCAGAAGATCAAGTTGCTGCATCTTTAGAGAATCTCAGGATTTCTGAAGAGCCAACAGTCAGAAGATCGCCTAGACTTGCTTCAGCTCATTCAGAAGATGTAATCCTTGGGAAGAAAGATGATCCTATCAGAACAAGAGCATTCCTTAAGAACAATGCAGACTATCAATTAGGTCTTGTTTCTTTGATCGAGCCAACTTCTGTTGATCAAGCTCTAGAAGATCCAGACTGGATAATTGCCATGCAAGAAGAACTCAATCAGTTTACAAGGAATGATGTATGGGACTTGGTTCCTAGACCAAAAGGATTTAACATCATCGGCACTAAGTGGGTACTCAGAAACAAGCTAAGCGAGAAGGGAGAAGTGGTAAGAAACAAAGCCAGACTGGTTGCTCAAGGTTATAGTCAGCAAGAAGGGATTGACTACACAGAAACCTTTGCACCAGTGGCCAGGTTAGAATCTATTCGTCTATTAATTTCTTTTGCCACTCAACATAACATCACTCTTTATCAGATGGATGTCAAGAGTGCCTTCTTAAATGGTTATATAGATGAAGAAGTTTATGTCCATCAACCTCCTGGTTTTGAAGACTCTAAGTCTCCAAATCATGTTTTTAAATTAAAGAAATCACTATACGGATTGAAGCAAGCTCCTAGAGCTTGGTATGAACGTTTAAGTTCTTTCCTTCTGGAAAATGGTTTCACTAGAGGAAAAGTGGACACTACTCTTTTTTGTAAAACCTTTAAAAAGGATATTTTAATATGTCAAATATATGTTGATGATATCATCTTTGGAACATCTAATGCTACACTTGGAAAGGAGTTTGCTGAGTCTATGCAGGCTGAATTTGAAATGAGCATGATGGGAGAACTCAAGTATTTCCTTGGGATTCAAATCAACCAAACTTCTGATGGAACCTATGTTCATCAAACGAAGTATGTGAAAGAACTTCTGAAGAAGTTTAATCTTTCTGAAAGCAAAGAAGCCAAAACTCCTATGCATCCAACATGTGTCCTAGGTAAGGATGAGGTAAGTAAGAAGGTAGATCAGAAGTTGTACAGAGGTATGATTGGATCTCTTCTATACCTAACTGCTTCTAGACCTGACATTCTCTTCAGTGTTTGTTTGTGTGCTAGATTCCAATCAGATCCAAGAGAATCTCATTTAACTGCGGTTAAGAGAATTCTGAGGTATCTGAAAGGTACTACTAATGTTGGTTTAGTTTACAGAAGATCCAAAGATTACAACTTAGTAGGATTTTGTGATGCTGACTATGCTGGAGATAGAATAGAAAGGAAGAGTACTTCTGGAAGTTGTCAATTTCTTGGAAGTCACCTGATCTCATGGTACAGCAAGAAGCAAGCTACTATTGCCCTCTCAACAACAGAAGCAGAATATGTTGCTGCTGGTTGTAGCACACAAATGCTCTGGATGAGAAGTCAGCTAGAAGATTATCAGATATATGAGAGTAACATTCCTATTTTCTGTGATAATACTTCTGCTATATGTTTATCTAAGAATCCTATCTTACAGTCAAAAGCTAAACATATTGAGATTAAACATCATTTCATAAGGGACTATGTTCAGAAGGGTGTTATATCTTTAAACTTTGTGGATACAGACCATCAATGGGCTGATATCTTTACAAAACCCCTTGCTGAAGATAGGTTTAAGTTCATTCTGAAGAATATCAGTATGGATTTATGCCCAGAATGAGAAGATGAGAAGATCTTATGTATGAGTATCTTCTGAAATGAGATTGGATTAGTCTTTTATAAGAAGTTCTGATTGTAATCAATTAGAAGTAGTGATTCTGTTATTACTAACGTTTCATTGTCTAAGTTGACTCAGAATCTCTTTAAAAGTAAAACAGCTGTAACTGGCTATCCAGATGGTAAACACGTGTTCACTATTTCTAGACAAGCGTGCGTGCAGTTGAGGGGACGCCTACTTAGGTAACTGTGCTAATCACTTCTTTTGTCATTATTATCTCTCCTCACGTCATGTAACATTAAATGCTAATCATCATTTCAGTTTAATTTTTTTTATTTTTCAAACGTTTCTTTTCCCTCTTATATTTCTCTCTCTTTCATTCAGTTTCTTTTTCGCTCTCCCTCTCTCTTTGCATTCATATTATAAACCCTAGCAGTTTTCACTATCTGCAACTTCATCATGAATCCCTCATCAAGTTCTGCAAATCAAGAAACTGATCGTAAACAAAAGAGAAAGGCAACTGATGAACCAGAAAACAAACCAAAAAGAGTAAGGATCACCTATGACCCTCTCAAGGTGAATCCCTTTGAAGCTATGATGTCTGGAAACTACTCTAGACGTGTGTATCAACCCCATGATGGTATCCCTCAATCACCTCCCTCTTCACAGACTTCCACCACCTCTTCCTCTTCTTTCACTTCTTTGGAACCACCATGTTCACCATCTGATATCCTTTCTCCTGCAACCCATCCCACAGATATCTCCTCATCTCTCTCACACCCTTTTCCCCCCAGAACACCTAACCCCTACAGTTTTGTGTTTCCTGACTCCAGATTGCATCAGAATCAAGCTATGCTGGCTTCTCGTTTGGACGCGCAAGAAGGAGCCAATGCTGAGTTTCGCTCCTTCATGGCATGGCAAACTGCAAGCACTGACGGGGTTCATGACATTCTGGCGCAGATTTTGTCTAAGCTAGGGTCTTAGTCTTTGGTCTTTGTAGTTTTCTTTCCTTGTTGCATCTGCTTGTTCTGCATACATCTTTTGTAATTCTGTTTGCTTAATTAATGAAAAGTTTAATTCTGTTTCTTTCCTTTATCATTTTCTACATCTGAATCTTTTATATTCTTTTTGATGTTATGACAAAAAGGGGGAGAAAATATATGATAAATGATTTGATTAAATATTATCAGTTACCGGGTAAAAAGGCCCCACATTACTAACAGAACTTGCAAAGTTCTATGCTTTAAGTTGTGTTGTTGCAGGAATTGAAAATTCTCTTTAAAGATCAACATGAGAAGCAACAAGATGAATGCTGTGGATTCTTGAAGCAAGCTGAGTGCTATGAAGCTTCAGAATCAGAATCAGAAGCAAGAAGGAAGAATGTTCAGATATTCTGATGATAGAATATGATTTGAAACATTATGTCTATTTGTTCTGATACATTCTATATGGCTCTGATACATATTATGTGTTCTAAAACATATTCTATGTTCTGACTCATTCATGCTGACTTTTGTCGTTTAGTTTTGTTCTGTAACATTTTAGGATGTAGAGACGCTCTGATGATGCTCTGGTACATTCAACAATGTTCTGATACATTCTAGCATGAAGTGATGAAAGAAGAAATTCAAGCTCTGAAGCTGTCCCAATGGAAGCAAGAATCAGAAGCTGTGGATGTTCTGAAGAGCTAAAGAAATTCAAGTTCTGAAGCTGTCTGATGGAAGCAGAAGTCAGAAGCTGTGAATGTTCTGAAGATCTAAAGAAATTCAAGTTCTGAAGCTGTCCGATGGAAGCAGAAGTCAGAAGCTGTGAATGTTCTGAAGATCAAAGAAATTCAAGTTCTGAAGCTGTCCGATGGAAGCAGGAATCAGAAGCTGTGAATGTTCTAAGGATCTAAAGAAATTCAATGTTCTGAAGCTGTCCTATGGAAGCAGAAATCAGAAGTCATGAATGTTCTGAAGATCAAGCACTGTGAACGTCTCTACTGAAATACTCAGGGAAGTCTTTTATTTATAAAATTCTTCTAGTATTAATTTCAGGGGGAGATTATTCATCTCAGGGGGAGATTGTAAATCTCAGGGGGAGACATATTCACATGCTTATGATTTAGCTGTGTAATTGTCTTTAGCCGTCTGCTCTTTCTGATCGCAAATTCATATCATTTATATATGTTTTTGTCATCATCAAAAAGGGGGAGATTGTTAGAACAAGATTTGTTCTGATCAATATTCTTAGTTTTGATGATAACAAGGATATGAATTTTGTGTGAGATAATGTGGTACTCTAATACATTGCAATTTCCCTTTCAGGAAATATATAAAGAGTATGCACAAATCAGCGCCCAGAAGCTTTGTCTCAGAAGGTTCAGCATGCAACATCAGAACATGGTCTGGCAAGACATCAGAAGATGGTCAAGGCAGAATCAGAACATGGGTCTATGGAAGCATCAGAAGAACTTGAGTTCAGAAGCAGAAGCACTGAAGTTCTCATGGTATCACGCCCAGAAGCACTTCAAGGTCAGAAGACAAGAAGATGCTATGCACCAAGCTGTTTGACTCTGATGATATTCAAACGTTGTATACACAAACATCAGATCAGAAGAAAGTACAGGTGGCAGGCTACACTGACTGACAAAAGGAACGTTGGAAGCTATTAAAGGCAACGTCAGTAGACACAGCGTGCACAAGGCTCGAGGTAGTTGACAAAAGCGTGAAACATTAAATGCAATGCTGTACGGAATACGCAAAGCATTAAATGCTCCCAACGGTCATCTTCTCAAGTGCCTATAAATATGAAGTTCTGATGAGAAGCAAGGTTACCAACTCTTGACAATTTCTGTGAATATTAACTTGCTGAAACGATGTTCAAATCAAAGCTCAGAAACTTCATCTTCATCAAAGCTCACTACATTGCTGTTGTAATATATTAGTGAGATTAAGCTTAAACGTTAAGAGAAATATCACTGTTGTGATTATAGCTTTTCAGAAGCATTTGTAATACTCTTAGAATTGATTACATTAATTTGTAAGTAACTAGAGTGATCAAGTGTTGATCAGAATACTCTAGGAAGTCTTAGCTTGTGTCTAAGCAGTTGTAATTAGAGTGATCACGTGGTGGTCAGGATACTCTAAGAAAGTCTTAGCTTGTGTCTAAGCATTTGTTCCTAGAGTGATCAGGTTGTGATCAGGAAACTCTAGAAGACTTAGTCGTGGGCTAAGTGGAAAACCATTGTAATCTGTTGCGATTAGTGGATTAAATCCTCAGGTGAGGTAAATCACTCCGTGGGGGTGGACTGGAGTAGTTTGGTTAACAACGAACCAGGATAAAAATAATTGTGCAATTTATTTTTATCGTCCAAGTTTTTAGACTACACTTATTCAAACCCCCCCTTTCTAAGTGTTTTTCTATCCTTCACCCTTCCCCGAACTACGTTGACTCTGATTCTCCCTAAGGAGATACGTAGGCACTTGGCAACAAGGCGAGTCCCCTTTCCTCAAAACTCTAATCAGGTTTAAACTTTGCCCTTTAACCCTATAAACTTTCTGCCACCTTTCTTTATTTTAGCCACAAACCTTTACCTTAAAATGCAAACCTTAGGAAAGGGTTGAGGGTGCCTAACACCTTCCTTCGACCTGAATATAGTATCTTACCCCGATCTCTTAACTTCGTGGGGTTTCCTATTCGCCCTGGTAGAATAGGTGGCGACTCTAAAACCTTTTAATTTTTTAGGGCAGGTTACAACAATTGCTCCTCCCCAAGCTACAAAGAGTTGTTCTAAAATCCAAAGAGACAAAGAGTCTCAGAGGCTACGAACGGCCCCATGAGACCTTCTAGAACATACCCATGGGAAGGGTAGGCTCCCTAGAGTCGTTACGTCGAACCTGTGAACCTAGGGCTTATGTGATTATATGCTAAATATGTGTTTGTTTATTATTGTTTATTATTATTTTTTATGTTTGCATGCATCATCCATCATATGCATTATTTTATCATGTCTTATCCACAGGAAAGAAAATAAAAAAATAAAATATATTCTATTGGTGAATGTTCAGGAAAGATGAGTACTAAGAAGCCCATTATCCACTTTGCTATTTCTACTCCAGACATCAAGAAACTGAAAATAATCAAGGCAAAATTGCCATTAAGTGCTTTGGATAGGTTTATGATCCGCTATGGAGATATATTGGATTTTCTAAGGGTAAAGGTTCGAGAAAAAGCTATCACCGCTTTGGTTCAGGTCTCTGATCCGCCGCTTAGATGTTTCACTTTTCAGGATTTTCAGTTGGCTCCAACTTTGGAGGAGATGGATGCTATGCTAGGGTTTTCAAGGACTAAAAAGGAATTCTACACAGGGGTTGGTAAAGAAGTTGACTTTTCAGATTTGGCAAAGGCTTTAGGAGTATCTGCTACAGATTTGAATGCTAATTACAAAACTGATGGTGATGTACATGGGATCAAAAGATCCTACTTAGAAACTCAAGCTTTGAGTTGTGCTCAAAAGAAACAATGGGACATTTGTGGACATTTTCTGGCTCTCTTAATTTTTGGTGTTGTTTTATTGCCTAAAAATGTTGATTATATTGATCCCGCTGCGATTCATGCTTTCACTTCTTTTAGGATTTTTGATAAGGATCCAACTCCTACCATCCTTGCTAATATTTACTATGTCATCCATACTCGGTGTGAAAAGAAAAGGGGGATGCTATTTTGTTGCGTTCATTTTTTATACTCTTGGTTGACTTCTCATCTTTATAAAGCTAGCTACTTGATCAAAGATTTGACTAGGCATGAATGGTCTCAGAAACTAAGGGCTCTCAAAGCGGATTCTATCTTCTGGTTTGCAAGAAAATTAAATTCCGATAGAATTATTTTACAAATGTGGATAATTCAACAATGTGCCTTTAATGGGAACTTTAGGTTGTATTAATTATAACCCCGTGTTAGCATTGCGTCAATTGGGCCATTCTATGGATTGTGAGCCTTCCAAACAACAAGTGGAAGAATTAATTTTACATGACAACGGAAAAGGTGAACCAAGAACATTAAAAAAGGTAATTCAAGCTTGGAAGCATGTTCAAACAAAGGACTTTGGGCCAAAGAATGTTATTGCTAAAGAACCTTACACTAAATGGGTTCAAGAAAGAGTTGGAAATATTTTGCTTCCTTTTGCTTTGGATCCTGCATACAAGCCTGATTCTCCTAATCCTGTTCCTCTATCCATCGAAGAGATAGAAGGGATCAGGGCTGACCTAGAGGTGTCCCAAAAGGAAAAAGAAAAATTAGAGCTTGACATACATCGACTTTCCAATGAAAAGAGTCAACTACGCTTCGACCTTAAAGAGAAGAACCAAGAGCTTCAAGCAATTAAGGAAAAGAACGATAGACAAAGGGGTAAAAGAAAGCGTGCAACGGAAGGTGTCCTAAGTGCTAATTTCAATTTAGTAGCACATAATGAAAGGCTAGAGCAAGCAAATGTGGAAATTGCAAAGTGGAGAAGGTATTATGAGAAAGCTTCCCGTGACAAAGCAGAACCCGAGAAAAATTTAGAAATCGTAGTCTTTGAATTAACTGATAGGACTAAGGATCAAGAAGTGGAGATAAGGGATCTCAAGTATGATCTTCAAGAAGCTCGCAAATTTGGACAAGAAGAGCGCACAAGAAGATTGACCGCGGAAGAAGCACTTTTACAGCGCACCAATGAGCACAATAGAGCACTCCTAGCTTTGGCCGCACTTAGGAAAGTCTTTGTAAGGCAAAGAGAGATATTTGAGGAAACAAGGGATGAAAGGGATTATTGGAGGAGGCAATACACAATTGTTTCTACGGCAAGTGGGCATGTGAGCATGGTTCCTAAGATGCTTGAAGATTACGAAAAATGTCGCGATAATTATGATAAGTTAGTCTTCTTGTGCAATGATTTAATCCAAGACATTCCGAAGAGTTTGGAAAGAGCGGAATCTTCTCCCATCATTCTTCTCAAGGTAGTGAAGGAATTCATGGAGCTTTGTAGAGATATGGTGGACAAGTTCAAAGCGGATATCCAAAGGCGTTCTTAGATTTTATTATTTCCTTGTTGCATTTATTTTTGGGTGTTTAATTTTCAGTTTCTATTTCTATTTGTAAACCAGCGATGAATTGGTATTCCCTTTTCAAGTTTTTCAATTAATAAAGTGTGTTTATTTCTGCATTACTCATTGTTCCTATAATATTCACCAAAAGGATTAAAAAAATAGGGTTAATAATAGTTTATCCCCCTGTAATATGAACGTGTTTCGTTTTACCCCCTACCGTTGCCAAAGGCAGGTTTTAGCAACGGTTTTTTTTTTAAAAACCGTTGCCAAAAGGTAGGGAGGGGGGAAAAGCAAAATTCGCTAACATTACAGGGGGGTGAATTACTATTAATCCAAAATATATATATATATATATATATATATATATATATATATATATATATAATAAAATAAATATATTATAATAATGTGGATAAGACATGAACATAGCATAAGCATAACATTCATATGCATACCATATTTATTTTACAAAGCATTAAGAATGGGAAACTGTCTTTATCTCCAGTCACGCCATTGGAGGAGATAACCAAGTAACCATACCGCCGTATCAAACCCGGTCTCAGAAGAAGAAAGCAATGGAACAACTAGAGCAGAATCAAGCCGCCCTTCGCGAAGAAGTAACCCAACTAAAAGGTACTGTGGAGGAGATTAAGGGAGGAATGACTCAGATGCTGAGTTTCATGAAGGATCTCAGAGACAAACAGGAAAAGGCTAAGGAAGTCCAGGATCAGTATGAGGAAATACCGGATGATGGCAACCCGTTGTTGGGATACGTTCGAGGCAGTGACCCTCACAAAGCAAATGCCCACTCCTCCAAGAGGGTTATCAGAACCCATGAAGAGGGAGAAGCCTCTCATGAAGGGTTTATTCCTACTACTCAAAAGGAGGGAGCACCCCGCACAATTCGCATCCCTGTCAACAATCCCCCTAAGGATGATGACTACTTGGACTTACAATATGGGGACGTGGATGATACAAATCAGGCGCCTCAATATAAGCAAACTCACCCTGACTCCGAAGAGAATTCTAGGAATAGCGGACAAATCAAGGCGCTGGAAGAAAGGCTAAAGGCAGTAGAAGGGTATGACGTCTTTGATGCAGATACCTATGAGATGAGCTTGGTACTAGACTTGACTATTCCCCATAAGTTCAAGGTGCCCAACTTTGAAAAGTACAAAGGACTTACATGCCCAAGAAATCATCTACGAATGTACGTCAGGAAAATGGCTGCTTAGGCCCGCGATCAAAAACTGATGATGCATTTCTTCCAAGATAGTCTAAGTGGGGCATCCGTCGACTGGTATATGCAATTAGAAAAGGCACATATCCGAAGCTGGAACGACCTCGCTAATACGTTCTCAAAGCAATACAAATACAACTTGGATATGGCACCCAACCGGATGCAATTGCAAAATTTGTCGCAGAAAAAGGAAGAGTCATTCAAGGAGTATGCCCAAAGATGGCGAGAGATGGCCTCCCGAGTCCAACCTCCCTTGTTGGAAAAGGAGTTGGTAGACATGTTTATGAGTACTTTGCAAGGACCGTACTACAATAAGATGATCGGAAGTGTATCCTCAGGATTCTCAGATCTAGTGGTCATTGGCGAAAGGATCGAAAATGGGATTAAAAATGGGAAAATACAAGGAGCATCATCTAGTTCTTATCACTCAAAGAGGCCCACCTCAACCTTCGCGAAAAAGAAGGAAAGGGAGACCAATGCAGTAGTGCATCGGGAATCTAGACCTCCTATGTCATTTCCACCTCAACAAAACAGGTTCCAAGGCCCTCAACGGAGATTTGATCCCTTGCTTACATCCAGAAGTGAGATATTGAAATATTTGATGAGCGAATCATTGGTAGAGATCAAACCAATGCCACCTCCTCTTCCCGGAAAGGCTTCGCCCATATTAAATGCTAATGAAAGGTGCGAATACCATGCTAATTCCCCCGGACACACATTGGAAAAATGCTGGGCTTTCAGACATAAGGTTCAGGATTTGATAGAGTCAGGGGCAATTGCCTTTGATAAACCTAATGTGAAGACAAATCCCATGCCTCATCATGATGGCACAGTCAATGCAATTGAGGTCGTTACTGAGCAAGAGTTAGTTCAACAAAGGAGCTCCCCCATAGATGCCCTTAAGAGGTATCTACTCGCAAAGGGGTTCATCCTAGAACACAACGAAGCTTTTAAGGACACTCTGCAGAGGCTCGGGGATCAAGGATTGATTCAGCTGAAGGAACACCCTGAGGAGGAATATGTGGCTATGCTAGATAGGAATGAGCCGTTGATAATACCCAGTCAAGGGGCAAGGAAGCCATTAATCATCCCTTGTTCTAAAACACCATTGCTAATACCCGCACAAGGGCATCCTAGGATCATCCCGATCAGAGCTCCATATCCTATGGATAAAATGAAAGCAGTGTCTTGGGAGTACAATTCTGGTGCCAATACGGCTGTGTCAAGCATTGTTGGGCCTGGGGGCATTGTAGATGTTGTTGATTGGCTGTAATTTTTGGTAAAACTAATTGTGGTTCTATCATGTCAAAAAACAGTGTCATGACATGCTTTATGTGGTTGTGAAGTCCTTCGGTATGCAGGCTTTTACCTGATGTCAAGACCGATGTCATGACATCCGAAGCTGCTGTGTTTTATTATGTTCTCGGTATGGTTGTTTGATCTGTTAAGACTTTGCGCGCCTCTTTTGGAAACTTTGGATATTGATTTGTTTCAGAACAGCTTTATGGGATGGTTATTCATAGGATCTTTGCTTTATGGAAATGGTCTTAATTAGGTTTAAAACTAATATTGGATCCAAGGCCCAGCTGTTGCAAGGTTATTTATAACAAGTGAAGAAGCTGCTGGACGTGGTTTTTTTGTTGTTTTAGGGTTTGCCGTCCAGAAGTTTGCTGTCTTTTTGAGTTAGTTTTCTTGTAAGCCAAACAATCATCATGATGATTGTCTTGGTCTAGGCGTTTTTGTTTTGAGTTGTAAGAAGTACTCAAAGCTTTTAAGCAAGAGTACTATTGTACTTGATCAAAGCTTTTAAGCAAGATCAAGTTGTGTTTTTGAAGAGTGTCTTCTTTTTCATTGGTTAGTTTATCATCACTGCTGTGATTGAGGGGGAGTGAGTAGGATCTCTGGTCTAAGTTGTTTAGATTGAAGTTGCATTGGGTAGATATTAAGTGAAAGGCGTAATATTGAGTTGTATTACCTTGAATTGATATTACTTATAGTGGACTTCCTCCCTGGCTTGGTAGCCCCCAGATGTAGGTGTGTTTGCACCGAACTGGGTTAACAATTTTCCTGTGTTGTTTTCTGTTTACACTTTGTTCATTTGTTTAAAAAAACATTCAGATAGTGATGTCGTGACATCCTGTAAGACATCGCGTGTCTGAGTCCAGAATTTCAATTGGCATCAGAGCAGGCACCTTGCCTGTTTTTTTTACTGGGTGAGATCTAGGGAAAGTATTTTCTGGTTCGATGGACAAAGAAGGTGGTGGATTTATAATGAGACCACCCATTCTGGATGGCTCTAATTATGATTATTGGAAACCTCTCATGGTGGCTTTTCTGAAATCTGTGAACAGCAAAGCATGGAGAGCTGTGAACAAAGGATGGGAACATCCTGTTATTACTGATAAAGATGGCAACAAAACTCTTAAACCAGAGGAAGATTGGGACAAAGATGAAGAGGCATTGGCGCTTGGCAACTCTAAAGCCCTAAATGCTTTATTCAATGGAATTGACAAAAATATATTCAGACTGGTTCACCAGTGTGAACTAGCCAAAGATGTCTGGGATATCCTAAAGACTACTCATGAGGGCACCTCCAAAGTGAAGATGTCAAGACTTCAACTGCTAACTACAAAATTTGAAAATCTAAGGATGAGGGATGATGAAAGTATTAAGGATTTTCATATGAATTTACTCGATATTGCTAATACCTCAGGAGCTTTGGGAGAAAAAATGTCTGATGAAAAGTTGGTGAGGAAAATCCTTAGATCCCTACCTAAGAGATTTGATATGAAAGTTACAGCTATAGAAGAAGCACAGGACATCAGCAAAATGAAGGTAGAGGAGTTAATTGGATCCCTTCAAACCTTTGAAATGGGAATAAATGAAAATTCTGAAAAGAAGAACAAAAGCATAGCTTTTGTGTCCAACTCTCAAGAAGAAGTTAAGGAAAGTAGAGAAGAGAATGTATCTGAATCTATAGCTATGCTTGGTAAACAATTCAACAAAATTATGAGAAGGATGCATCAGAAGTCAAGACCTAATGTCAAGAACATCTCATCTGACATCAATAGATCTTATGACTCTGGCAGAGGAGTTAAAGCAGAAGAAATACATAGCCCAGTTGGAAGCTAATAACAAAGAGCTTAATGAAACTATATCTGAACTGAATGGTGAAATTATCCTGCTACAATCCAAACTTGATCAGATGTCAAAATCAGTAAAAATGTTGAACAGTGGCACGGATATGTTGGAGGAGATCTTGCAGGTTGGAAAAAGTTCAAGAGACATGTCTGGTATAGGATGTGTTGGTGCAAAGAAATATGTCCAAGATAGTAGCAGAACTAAACCTGAAGCTGAGATGTTGACGCCGATGTCTAAACATGTGACTCAACATCACGAGAAAGGTAAAATGAAGAGAAAGTTTCAAAGATGGAGATGTCATTACTGTGGAAGATTTGGACACATTAAGCCTTTTTGCTTCAGACTCTATGGATATCCAGACATTAAGCCTTCTTACAAACCTAAGCAGATCATGCCCATCCAGAAGCAACAATGGAAACCTAAAAGTATGGCTTTAATAGCCCATACATCTCTTAGAGTTTCAGCCAAAGAAGACTGGTATTTTGATAGTGGATGTTCCAGACACATGACTGGAATCAAAAATCTGCTTGTTGATATCAAGAGTCATTCTATTAGTTATGTAACCTTTGGTGATGGAGCTAAAGGAGAAATAAAAGGAGTTGGAAAATTAGATTGTTCAGGAGTGCCAAATTTAGAAGGTGTTTTGTTGGTCAAAGGCCTGACTGCCAATCTCATAAGCATCAGTCAACTCTGTGACCAAGGATACCAAGTCAACTTCACCAAAGCTGAGTGTGTGGTTATTAATGAAGAAAAGGAAGTTGTAATGAGGGGTGTCAGATCCAAAGATAACTGCTACTTGTGGGTCTCTCATGAATCCAGCTATTCTACTGTTTGTTCTAAAGAAGAAGAAGCAAAGCTGTGGCACCAAAAACTTGGTCATCTTCATCTAAGAGGTATGAAAAGAATTATTTCTCTGGAAGCTGTAAGAGGAATTCCTAAGCTACAAATTGATGAAGGAAAAATATGTGGTGAATGTCAGGTAGGAAAACAAACCAGGATGTCACATCCAAAGGTTAAACATCTGACTACTTCCAGAGTTCTTGAACTTCTACATATGGACTTGATGGGACCAATGCAAATAGAAAGTCTTGGAGGAAAGAAATATGCTTATGTGGTTGTGGATGACTACTCCAGGTACACTTGGGTAAACTTCATCAGAGAAAAGTCAGATGTGTTTGATGTTTTCAAGGACCTATGTCAAAGAATTCAAAGAGAAAAAGAAAATGGTGTTGTGAGAATTAGAAGTGATCATGGAAAGGAATTTGAGAATCAAAAGTTTGCTGAATTCTGCTCCTCTGAAGGAATACATCATGAATTCTCTTCCCCTATTACTCCACAGCAAAATGGGGTTGTTGAAAGAAAGAATAGAACTATTCAAGAATCAGCAAGAGCCATGATCCATGCTAAGAATCTTCCTATCTACTTCTGGGCTGAAGCCATGAATACTGCTTGTTATGTCCATAATAGAGTTACCTTAAGAAAAGGAACCTCTACCATCCCTAATATGTGGAATCATCCTAAAGCAATACCCTGGCATCTTGAAAGCTAAAGATTCTGTCTGCAAAAGGGAAAGTGCTTTGACTTTTCACTACAAGCTGCTTCAAAGGACTGATGCCTCAACATCTGCTGGAACATCTCAAACTAGCAAATCTGTGACCAAAGCCTCTCTTATAGCTGAGCTGAAGGAGACCTGCAAAGAGCTGGAAAATAGGAAGATGAAGCTTGAGCAGCTTATACAAAGTCTTGAGCAGTCTGCTGATAGTGATGATGATCATGCTGCTGGTGGTGATGGTGAGAAGATGGATGCTGATATGGATGCTGATAGTGAGGGTGAATATAAGTCTAGTAGCTCCAGTGATGAAGAGATGAGTGAGGAGGATGATGATGATACTGCTGGCTCTGAAGATTAAATCTTCATCTGATGTTTGGCTCCTTTTGTGGCTAAAAAGGGGGAGTAATGTGTGTGTTTGTTGTTTTGATGTTGTAGGATCTGGGTTGATTGTAATGGTTGTATTGATTGTCTTGATTGTTTTGATGATCTTTTTTTGATGATCTTTTGGTTTTCTTTTTGGACAATATGTTCTTTTTGGTTCCCTTTATTTGGGTGTTCTCTGGTTCTCCCTGACAATGACAAGTGGTTTCTGTAACAATTGATTAAGTAGTTGGTTTTTGGTGATTAATCAAGTTGAATCAAGTTGCTGCTGTTTCTTTTTACAGAATTTATTTTTCTGTTATTGGCTGCTGTATGCTCTGATATCTGTTTGCATCTATTATTGTTTTAGCCAAAAATTCGCCAAAGGGGGAGTTTGTAGATGTTGTTGATTGGCTGTAATTTTTGGTAAAACTAATTGTGGTTCTATCATGTCAAAAAACAGTGTCATGACATGCTTTATGTGGTTGTGAAGTCCTTCAGTATGCAGGCTTTTACCTGATGTCAAGACCGATGTCATGACATCCGAAGCTGCTGTGTTTTATTATGTTCTCGGTATGGTTGTTTGATCTGTTAAGACTTTGCGCGCCTCTTTTGGAAACTTTGGATATTGATTTGTTTCAGAACAGCTTTATGGGATGGTTATTCATAGGATCTTTGCTTTATGGAAATGGTCTTAATTAGGTTTAAAACTAATATTGGATCCAAGGCCCAGCTGTTGCAAGGTTATTTATAACAAGTGAAGAAGCTGCTGGACGTGGTTTTTTTGTTGTTTTAGGGTTTGCCGTCCAGAAGTTTGCTGTCTTTTTGAGTTAGTTTTCTTGTAAGCCAAACAATCATCATGATGATTGTCTTGGTCTAGGCGTTTTTGTTTTGAGTTGTAAGAAGTACTCAAAGCTTTTAAGCAAGAGTACTATTGTACTTGATCAAAGCTTTTAAGCAAGATCAAGTTGTGTTTTTGAAGAGTGTCTTCTTTTTCATTGGTTAGTTTATCATCACTGCTGTGATTGAGGGGGAGTGAGTAGGATCTCTGGTCTAAGTTGTTTAGATTGAAGTTGCATTGGGTAGATATTAAGTGAAAGGCGTAATATTGAGTTGTATTACCTTGAATTGATATTACTTATAGTGGACTTCCTCCCTGGCTTGGTAGCCCCCAGATGTAGGTGTGTTTGCACCGAACTGGGTTAACAATTTTCCTGTGTTGTTTTCTGTTTACACTTTGTTCATTTGTTTAAAAAAACATTCAGATAGTGATGTCGTGACATCCTGTAAGACATCGCGTGTCTGAGTCCAGAATTTCAGGCATGACTCGTAGCGGTCGCATATTCAAAACTGCACAGCCTAATGAGAACTTGACGCAAGCCAGTGATCAAGCGGCTACGAGGCCGACTGTCGAGGGCATACTCAAGGATAAGGGAGCCCCTGATAAGGATGCTGAGGAATTTTGGGCTTTAATCAAGAAGAGTGATTATAGAGTGGTGGATCAGTTACAACAGACACCGTCCAAAATATCACTCCTCTCACTACTAGTACACTCCGAGAAGCATCGAGACGCCTTGATGAAGATTCTAAATGCCGCCCATGAAACTAAAGACATCACCGTAAACCAGTTCGATGGGATGGTGGATAATCTCACTGTTGGGGCATGTCTAGGGTTCAGTGATCATGAGTTACCTCCACAAGGCAAGGAGCATAACAAAGCCTTGCACATCTCTATACAATGTGGGAAAGCTCATCTATCTAGGGTTCTGATTGATAAAGGTTCATCTCTAAATGTGATGCCAAAACCTACCCTCGATAAAATAGCTTTGGAAGGCCTAGTGGTTAGACCAAGCCGTCTGGTAGTTAAAGCCTTCGATGGATCACAAAGTCTAGTGTTCGGAGAAGTAGACCTCCCTGTTGTAGTCGGTCCTCACACTTTCTACATCAATTTCCAAGTGATGGAGATTGAACCAGCTTACACCTGCCTATTGGGGCGTCCTTGGATTCACGCAACTGGGGCAGTCACCTCCACCCTCCATCAGAAGATAAAATTTGTGGATGGAAATTCTATAGTGACCGTCAATGGAGAGGAGGATATATTTGTCAGCAACCTTGATTCATACCGATACATCGAAGTCAGAGAAGGGGCATTAGAAACTGCATTCCAAGCGCTAGAAATTGCAACTGCTGTCACATTGCCTGTAGAGAAGACACGAAGGGCAGTAACATCCTGGAGAGACCTGCAAGACTTGAATGTGGAAGGCTGGGGCAAAGTACCAGAAATCCGAGAGAAGAAGGATCGCTTGGGGTTAGGATATCAACCAACAAAGATCACAAGCGCTGCGAAGGAGGAACAATGATTCCCCCCGATTATGCAAACTTTCGTGATAGGCGGGTATGAACACGTAGCTGTGATATCCAGCATGGATCCCAAGGATGGGGCGTCCAATTTCATCCGAATGATCAGATCAGGAGAGCAGCTCCAGAACTGGACAAGCCTGGAGATACCAGAGATAGTTTTCATTTCGAAGTAATTTACTTTTGTTGTGTGTTTTATTTCCCTTCAATAAAGAAAAGAAACAATAATGCTCATGCCTCGCCCGAAGCATAGAGTTGGTTTGTAAGGGCCCCATTTACTTTCAAAGTTTAAAGTTTATTAATAAAATTTTCGTTTGCATTTGGTATTGAAAACATTGTTCCTTCTTGCATTTACTTTTTTCAAAATGACAAATAATTTTCTTGCACAAAAAGGCACATCCATATCTGCATACTAAAAAAAACATAAAACATGTGCAGATCATCTTCTAACACTACCGATAATAATACTGCTGAAACTCAATATAAACTCGAGGCTCTCGCTAACCAGTCCGAGGAAGGGGATGAGGAAGACGGTGAACTTCCGGAAGAACTATCAAGGTTAATGGATAAGGAATCCAAAAGCATGCTCCCTCCTCGAGAAGCCATTGAAATCATAAATTTGGGTACAGACAAAGAACCTAAGGAAATCAAGATTAGGGCAACATTGAATGAGGACGTAAAAGAGACACTGGTCAAACTTCTCCACGAGTATGCAGAAATATTTGCTTGGTCATACCGTGACATGCCGGGATTGGACACAGATATCGTCGTGCATAGGTTACCACTCAAAGAAGGTTGTGCACCTGTCAGACAAAAGCGCAGAAGAGTTCGACCTGACATGGATAACAAAATCCAAGAAGAGGTACTCAAACAATTCGACGCAGGGTTTCTTGTCGTGGTCGACTATCCACCATGGATTGCCAACATAGTGCCAGTTCCTAAGAAAGACGGGAAGGTACGCATGTGCGTAGATTACAGGGACCTAAACAAAGCAAGCCCGAAAGACGACTTTCCACTACCCCACATAGATATACTGGTGGACAATACAGCACAAGCTTCGGTGTTCTCCTTCATGGATGGTTTCTCTGGGTATAATCAAATCAAAATGGCTCCCGAGGACATGGAGAAAACAACCTTCATGACATCCCGGGGAACCTTTTGTTACAAGGTAATGCCTTTTGGATTACGAAATGCAGGGGCAACATATCAACGAGCCATGGTCACACTATTCCATGACATGATCCACAAGGAAGTCGAAGTATATGTGGATGATATGATTGCTAAGTCCTGTACTGAAGAAGAGCATATTACGCACCTACAGAAGCTGTTCGAACGCCTAAAGAAGTTTAAACTGAGGTTGAACCCAAAAAAGTGTACATTTGGTGTAAGGTCAGGAAAGCTATTGAGATTCATTGTGAGCCAACGAGGCATAGAGGTAGATCCCGACAAGGTGAAGGCTATACAAGAAATGCCTGTTCCAAGGACGGAAAAAGAGGTTTGTGGATTCTTGGGTCGTTTGAACTACATCTCAAGGTTCATCTCACATCTCACAGCCACGTGTGAGCCCATATTCAAACTATTAAGAAAAGATCAGCCGATTAAGTGGAATGACGATTGTCAGGTAGCTTTTGAAACTATAAAGAGTTACTTGCAAGAACCACCAGTACTCATACCTCCCGTACCAGGAAGGTCGTTGATCATGTATCTCACAGTCCTCAAAAGGTCTATGGGATGTGTGCTGGGACAACAAGATGAAATGGGCAGAAAGGAGCACGTTATTTACTACCTTAGCAAGAAATTCACGGATTGCGAATCTCGGTATTCACCATTGGAAAAGACATGTTGCGCCCTAGCATGGGCCTCCAAACGTCTACGACAATATATGCTGAACCATTCCACATGGTTGATATCGAGGATGGATCCTTTGAAATACGTGTTCGAAAAACAGGCTCTCACGGGAAGAATCGCCAGATGGAAAATGTTACTGTCAGAATACGACATATAATACGTCACTCAAAAGGCAATAAAAGGGAGTGTACTGGCAGAACATCTGGCTCATCAACCCCTCGAAGAATATCAGTCTATGAAGTTCGACTTTCCCGACGAGGATATTATGTTGGTAAGAAACTACAAAATACCAGGACCCGACGAAGGACCCGAACCAGGGGAAATATGGGCGCTTATGTTCGATGGGGCCTTAAATGCGCTAGGACATGGTATAGGGGCAGTCTTGACATCCCCTGACAATCGTCACTTACCTTTCACTACGAGATTGTGTTTCGACTGCACCAACAATATTGCAGAATAAGAAGCGTGCATATTGGGGTTAGAAGCTGCAATGGATCTAAGGATTAAACTAATCGAGGTGTATGGGGATTCAGCACTGGTAATCCACCAAGTAAATACAGAGTGGGATACTCGAGACGCAAAGCTAATCCCATATAGGGACCTCATACTGGGGTTAATGGCCGAGTTTGAGAAAATTACTTTCACTCATATCCCAAGGGAAGAGAATCAAATGGCTGATGTATTAGCGACACCCTCCTCTATGTTCAAGGTAACTTGGCCAAACCACGAGCCACAAATAACGGTTAGACACTTCGATGAGCCTGCCTGCTGTCTCACAATGGAGGAGCAACCTGACGACAAGCCCTGGTACCACGATATCAAAAGGTACCTGGAGAAACAAGAATACCCAGAGAACGCCTCTACGATTGACAAAAAGACACTAAGGAGGTTGGCAACCAAGTTCTTCCTAAGTGGAAATATCCTATACAAGCGGAATTACGACTCGGTGTTACTAAGGTGTGTGGATAAAAATGAGGCCAAGGAGATTACTAGAGAAGTACACGAAGGGACCTTCGGAACTCATGCAAATGGACACTCAATGGCGAGAAAAATATTACGAGCAGGGTACTACTGGTCAACAACGGAGGCAGACTGTTTCCGATACGCAAGAACATGTCACAAATGCCAAATATACGTTGACAAAGTACATGTGCCGCCAAATCCGTTGAACATACTGAGTTCACCGTGGCCATTTGCGATGTGGGGGATTGACATGATAGGGATGATCGAACCGAAAGCTTCTAATGGACACCAGTTCATATTGGTCGCCATAGACTATTTTACCAAATGGGTTGAAGCTGCTTCCTACACCAACGTAACAAGACAAGTGGTCACCCGGTTCATTAAGTATAACATCATATGCCGGTATGGGGTTCTAAACAGGATCATCACTGACAATGGGTCGAATTTAAACAACAACATGACGAGGGAGCTGTGCGAGGAGTTCAAAATTGAACACCACAAATCTTCACCATACAGACCCAAGATGAACGGCGCTGTTGAAGCTGCAAATAAGAACATCAAAAAGATAGTACAAAAGATGGTGAATACGTACAAGGACTGGCACGAAATGCTTACCTTCGCACTCCACGGTTACAGAACCTCGGTGCGCACATCCACAAGGGCAACACCTTTCTTGTTGGTTTACGGTATGGAAGCAGTCCTCCCTATCGAAGTGGAGATTCTGTCACTAAGAGTCCTGGTTGACACGAAGCTAGAAGAATCGGAATGGGTAAAAACGCGTTTTGATCAGCTTAATCTCGTTGAAGAAAAGCGACTGACAGCTTTGTGTCACGGGAAACTCTATCAGAAAAGGATGAAAAAGGCGTTCGATAAAAAGGTCTGTCCTCGAACCTACAAAGAAGGAGATGTTGTCCTCAAGAAGATCTTACTACCTCGACTTGATGCCCGCGGAAAGTGGACACCTAACTATGAAGGTTCGTATGTCATAAAAACGGTATTCTCAGGAGGAGCACTCGTTCTCACTACAATGGACGGAGACGAGCTACCACGCCCAATCAATTCAGATGCGGTCAAGAAGTATTACGCCTAGCAAAGGCAGGATCATAGACCATGAGTTGAAGACAAGTCACAAATGATAAGGAGTCGTGCAATCATCTACCTCTAAGGTCAAAGGATTACTGGGGCCCTCGATAGCAAAAGAGCAACGGCAGTATTAATATCATTTCTATTTTTCATTTTCTTTTTCGCATTTTTGTACATTCGCCGATTTAAGGCAACATCAATAAAAGCTTTCTTTTTCTTTCATGCTACGCTTCCTCGCCATTTCAATACCATGTGCAAAGGATAAATTATTTTCATAAACTTTAACATTGGGTTTAAAATGAGAAACTTACAAATCTTCGACACAAAAACAACGGGAATGAAACTATAACATCTCCGGCAGGCAATATACGCCTGACGCTGCAATCATTCTGATCCACCACGATCCCTCTTACCAGGGATGTTATCAGTAGATCATTCCAGAACAATCCAAACCAGGATTCGCAATCAGCTCGAAAGGGTTAAACAAATTCAATGGGGGACAAAGAGATAAAACGTTAAAGTCGTCATACATACATACTCATTTGCACACGCAACATTTGCATACGAACATTCATATGTCTTCATTGTACAAACAACAAGATCATAAGCATACGCGTGATGCATACGCATTTGCAAAGCAATCTTCTATGCGGGTAAATTTGTCCGCTCCGGAGCAAGTGGATCCCATTGGTACATGTGAGATTGCTAGAGCTATAGCAAGTGACCCTCTTGGGATTACTCAAACTACGATAGTAAGTAGGTATGTCTAACTGCGACGACTTACTAGAGCTATAGTAAGTGGGTCATACCATCTACGATAAACTTACTGAAACTACGATAGTAAGTAGGTATGGCTAATTGCGACGACTTACTAGAGCTATAGTAAGTGGGTTATACCATCTACGATAAACTTACTCAAACTACGATAGTAAGTAGGTATGGCTAACTGCGACGACTTACTAGAGCTATAGTAAGTGGGTCATACCATCTACGATAAACTTACTGAAACTACGATAGTAAGTAGGTACGGCCAACTGCGAAGACTTACTAGAGCTATAGTAAGTGGGCCATACCATCTACGATAAACTTACTGAAACTACGATAGTAAGTAGGTATGACCAACTGCGACGACTTACTAGAGCTATAGTAAGTGGGTCATACCATCTGCGACAGACTTACTCAAACTACGATAGTGAGTGGGTATACCAACTACGACGACTTACTAGAACTATAGTAAGTGGGTTACCTACAAACTACAAACCCTTGCTAGCACCATAGCAAGTTAACTATCTTCTGCACAATAAACTACGAGTCCTCGCTATGTAAGTCTCAGGCGTTAGCAAGGCAATTCCTTTCTTCACTACCGGGTACAAGGCAAATTCAAGGGGTCTTCCATTATTTAATAACTCTTCGATCCGAAAGACGTGAGGACTACGTATCCTCACGCCATTCAATCGAAAGTAATTAAATAGGGGCAATTGTCATACCCCAAAGTTTTCCTTCCACATTTCATTCTCAAAAGATTCAAGACTCAAGGGTTTTATCAAGGCACTCTCCTAAGCAAGAATCTCCTAAACTAGGGTTTTGTACCCTCCTAAGGAAATGGAAAAAATAAGGTCCCCAATGGTTATGACTCATTATGCTTCAAGACATCTCCGTGTCAAAAGTCAAGGTCCAATTCCAAGGTTTGCTCATTCAATGGCTCAGATGACCCACAGTCGACTAGTTTGACCTAAAAGTCAACTATGGTCAAAATACAGTCAAAACTCCTGACTTTTGGTCAACATCAAGTATTGGAGGTTATATCCATCATTTGATCAAGGGCTGATCATGATTCATCAATAAAAACTCATAAATGAACAAATTCAAAAGGTTCAAATTAGGATTTTTTATTGGAAAAGTCAACTCAACTTTAACTGGTCATAACTTTCACATGGAGTATCAGAAATTCCTCACTCAAAGCCTATTTGTAAGGAAATTGAATCCTCTACAACTTTGTCTCTCACAAGCCAAGGCCAGAAATGCTTCATTTGAGAGATATGGTACAAAAGATTATAGGTCCTTTCCAAAAGTCAACCAAAAGCAGTTTTTTGTCAAAGGGCATATCATCAAGATAAAATCCCCAAATGAAAAATATGTTCCAAAGTGGCATATAGAGGACATCTTGAGGTTTCTAAAAAGTCCTAGAACTCCTTCATATCTTGAAAATTGAGGGAGATATGCCTTGTCAAAGTTGGGCAATTTTGGAGGCAAAATGTGAAATAAGAGAGGTTCAAATTGGAATTTTTTGCAAATGGGCCTAAACTTTTATGGCTTAATCTTGATCCACAAGCTATCCAAGTTATCCAAAGCATTTTTCACGAATTATAACATTTTTATTTGATTTTATATAATTTTATTTCATTTAAAAAATGATTTAAAGTGATATAATTGAAAGAAAAATCAGAGATTGGATTTAGGAAATCATATTGATCAACTCCAATTTACATTTATGGCAAATTGGCAATATAATTTCATGCTACAATGATTGAAAAAAGATTAATGCAAGATTTGACAAAATTAGAAGGTTTCTATTCAAGTTTCAAATCAAATTTCTCAAACTTTGCAAGATTTTATTCTAAGGGCCTTTGGACTATTTTGTTGACCTAAATTGTTCCTCTATAAATATACAACACAAAGCAATTGAGTAGGGGTTGGAAATTCTGGTCAGAAGCGCATAGTCAAGAACAAGAAAATTCATACAAAACTCAAGTTCGGTTTGGGAGAATCAGGCCATTGCAAGAAGATTGGAAGGTTGCAAAAGATTCCTTGAATCATCCTGAAGGTATCTGGATCCTTACTCTGCCTCATCACCCCCAGAACGACCTCCAATAAGCCAAGGTACATCACTCTGAACTTTGAATCGATTGTTATAATTCACGCATTCTCATAGCGATTTGCTTGCATATTATGATTTTATATGGATGTTGTGATCGTTTCGGTATGGTTTGATTAAGATTTAAGTGCTTAAAACGTATTCGGCCATTGGAGGCCGAGTTAGGGTTTTCAGGTTTCAATTTAGGGCTTTCTGTTAGGAGTGAAATTAAACAAAATTAGAATTGTATCTGGGTATAGGAACCTTGGACGAAGAAATTGGGATGGTCGCGCCAAATTTCTTTGGTTTGTAAGTGATTTTATGATTGCAGGGCTGAATTGCTACAAACGAATTCGTAGCGAATTCGTAGCAAAATATACAGAGTTTTACAGGTATGTGTGGGGAAGATGATGAGGTGTTCTCATCTGGTTCGCCAGTTTAAAAATCCGCGCGCATTTCCATGATGTTTCTTGATTTCATATATAATATGTTAGGCACATGTATTAAACAACTAACAGATTTAGTTGAAGTGGTGAAGAAGCGTGTATGTGAGGGAGAGGTCATGGGTTCGAGCCTCCCCTCCAACTTTATTTTTAATAAAACGTTTAGTTTCCTGATCCCATGCGCTGCCAACCAGATAGACCACCATAATCCCTCAGATCTGGCCATTAAATTCTCAAATCCCTCAGATCCAATGTCCCAGGATTAGTACCTATACCATGAACCCTCAAATATGCCATATTGAATCAAAACCTTTTTTGTTCTTATTTATTTTAATTATTCAAATATTTATTTAATTAACCTTTTAATATTTATATATTTATAAATCTATTTTTTTATTATTAAATTAAAATATTATAAATGTTAAAATTAAACTTATTATTCGTTCCGACTAAATCTATTGGTCGTGATGGGTAATAATCGATTATTTAGATATTTGATTAATTAAAATAAAAATAAGTTTTATTTGGCTAAAGGGTTTCAACCATCTTATTGGTTGCAATGATTAGCCTACTTTCCCCTAAAAAAGTTTGTTATTATTTATAATCGAATCTATCGATTACGAGGGATAACGATTAAAATTATAAAAAATACATTTATTTGTTATTAGTGATAATCAAATTTATCGATTATAATTGGTAACAATCCCCCCTAATCTATTAATTATGGTGATCAAACCTATTGATCATTGCGATTAGTAGTGCATATTTAAAATCAGGGTTGTACGCTCAACCTTAAAACACTTTTCAAAACCACAAATATCAAACTACGGATTATCATCACTTCGATAAGGCAATTCAAAAAGCCTTCAAAAACGACCTCATATCAAAAATATAAGGCATACAACCCTTCCCCGAACTACGTTGACTCTGATTCTCCCTAAGGAGATACGTAGGCACTTGGCAACAAGGCGAGTCCCCCTTCCTCAAAACTCTAATCAGGTTCAAACTTTGCCCTTTAACCCTATTAACTTTCTGCCACCTTTCTTTATTTTAGCCACAAACCTTTACCTTAAAATGCAAACCTTAGGAAAGGGTTGAGGGTGCCTAACACCTTCCCTCGACCTGAATATAGTATCTTACCCCGATCTCTTAACTGCGTGGGGTTTCCTATTCGCCCTGGTAGAATAGGTGGCGACTCTAAAACCTTTTAATTTTTTAGGGCAGGTTGCTACAGCTGCTACTCCCCAAGCTACTCTGACCAATGCTATATCTTTACCACGTAATTGCTTTATCTTTCATCTTCAATCCTTGTAGGCAAAGTTTCAACTGTCCCTTACCTGCACATCATCTACTTGGATCATATGAGATGGGTCAGCAATGTATTTCCTCAACTGTGATACATGGAATACATCGCGCAAATTCGCAAGTGCTGGTGGCAACGCAATACGGTAATCCTCCTCTCCAACCCTCTCTATAATCTGATACGGACCAATGAAACGTGGAGTCAACTTCCTTGATTTCAGTGCACTACCAAGGCCAGTCGTAGGAGTCACCCTCAAGAACACATGATCTCCTTCTTGAAATTCGAGTGTGCTTCGTCTTATACCATGGTAGCTCTTCTGGCGACTCTGAGAAGCCATCATCTTCTCCTGAATCATTTTAATCTTCTCCGTAGTCTCTTGTACAATTTATGGTCCAATCATCGTACTCTCACCAGATTCATACCAACACAAAGGTGTTCTACATCTCCTACCATACAAAGCTTCAAATAGAGCCATACCAATGCTCGAATGAAAACTATTATTGTAGGTAAATTCAATTAACGGCAAATAACTATCCCATGCACCACCTTTTTCCAATACACAAGCACGCAACAGATCATCCAATGATTGAATTATCCTCTCAGTTTGACCATCAGTCTGCGGATGATAAGCAGAACTCAACCTCAATTTAGTACCCAAAGCCTTCTGCAAACCTTCCCAGAATCGAGATGTAAACCTTGGATCTCTGTCTGACACGATACTCGAAGGGATACCATGCAGACTTACTATCTTCTCAATATACAATTGAGCTAACCTCTCCATCGGATAATCCATTCTCATTGGTATAAAGTGAGCAAACTTTGTCAATCTGTTCACAATAACCCAAATAGCTTCACAATTCTTCACCGTCCTCAGCAAACCAGAAACAAAATCCATAGATATACTATCCCACTTCCATTCAGGAATAAATAACGGTTGCATAGCTCCATACGGCTTCTGATGCTCAATCTTCAACTTCTGGCAAGTCAAACAAGCATAAACAAATTCAGCTATTTCCTTTTTCATTCCAGGCCACCAAAACAGCTTCTTCAAGTCATGGTACATCTTGGTAGCACCAGGATGAATACTCAATCCACTACGATGTCCTTCCTCAAGAATACTTCTTCTCAATTCGGCAACATCAGGAACACAAACACGATTGCCAAACCTCATTATACCATTCTCGTCGATTCTGAATTCACCTCCCTTACCTTGGTTAATCAGAGTCAACTTATCAACCAACTCTATATCGGTTTTCTGACCTTCTCGAATTTCCTCCAGAATACCACTAGTCAGCTTCAGCATACCCAATTTAACACTGTTAGTGTTAGAACAAGATTTGTTCTGATCAATATTCTTAGTTTTGATGATAACAAGCATATGAATTTTGTATGAGATAATGTGGTACTCTAATACTATGCAATTTCCATTTCAGGAATTATATAAAGAGTATGCACAAAATCAGCGCAAGAAGCACTGACTCAGAAGGTTCAGCATGCAACATCAGAACATGGTCTGGCAAGACATCAGAAGATGGTCAAGCAGAATCAGAACATGGGTCTATGGAAGCATCAGAAGAACTTGACATCAGAAGCAGAAGCACTGAAGTTCTCATGGTATCACGCTTAGAAGCACTTCAAGGTCAGAAGACAAGAAGATGCTATGCACCAAGCTGTTTGACTCTGATGATATTCAAACGTTGTTTACACAAACATCATATCAGAAGCAAGTACTAGACTGGCAGGCTACTCTGACTGACAAAAGGAACGTTAGAAGCTATTAAAGGCAACGTCAGTAGACACAGCTGTTGCACCCCAAAATTTGCCCACCTAATTTTATTTCTAATTGGCTTGTGCATCTCATAATCTCTCCATTAGGTCATCTAACATTAATGCATCATTGATCAATAAAGTTGGTATGGGATCAAGAATCTTGTAGAATGAGGTTTTATTTGTTGAGTTTGAATTTGACAAAGGTATTTCAATTGAGGTTGACTGGCATCAAGATTTCATCTAAACAAGCCTGGTTCAACTAATTATGTGTAGTGCAAGTCAAGATTTTGGGTGCCATGCAAGGATTTAATTTGAATTTATGTGGAATTTTAGTTTCATTTCAAGGCATCCACATTACAAAAAATTTACAAAAGTCCACATCATTCACAATTTCAAGCTCAAGGGACATTATCTTATATTGCAAAAAAAAAAATTATGTATTACATCTCAAAGAAACTACAAAACTCATATTCATCGAAGCCAACAATTGTCCTATAAACCTAGTGTTTCTAAGTCTCCAACTACATCACCTCCCGCCACCCTTGCTCCTTATGCTCACGCTCCATTCAAATTTGCAAACTTCAAGGTGCTTCATAGTTCAAGTTACCACCCTCCATCATGGTGATTCACCTCCACCAACATATGTCTTCAAAATCTGCACCTTGCCACCATATACTTACACAGGGTACCTGCAAAAACATAAACAGATCCAAGTTATCCCTGCTGCAAATCAAAAACAAAACAATTATTATCAATTCCAGTTCATAATTAACCAATCCTACATCAATACACAACACAGTTCTGTATCTCATCCTATTCAATTCAAACCAGCATCCATAAACCAATACAAAATACCAATTGACAAATAAATCCAGCCCTGCATTCACACACTTTAAACCAATGCTAACCTATAGTTAACCTTGCATCCATATTCTAACTATTTGATGATTGTGTTTTTCTAACAGTTTTACTAGCTTACAACTAACCATAACATACCACAATAAACCAAATCCTTTCATATTATCCAATTTCAGAAAAGAAGACAAGTGAATAGTTCCATATCAGTTCAACATACAAATAATCCAGAACCACAACCAAACCTACATAGCCCTGCAATTCATCCTTCAACAAACAGCCAAGATAAAAGAGAACCGAGATTCAGCATTTATTCAAACAAAGCTACTACAAAAAGTTCAGTTCAGTGCATACATGTATAGCTCCTGCATAAGTAACATCTAATTATCCTTTACCAAACCTCTAACCTAACCATAGCCTCTAACAATTAACAGTTTTTCTCGCATTCCACACATCATTCATATTTAACCCACATTAGCATTTCTAACAGTATCCTAATTCTTTCCTAACAGCTACATTACCAATTCATTCAATTCACCCTATCCTGCATAAAATATAAGGCTGCAAATCAAAGAAAAAAACCAGCAATATTGATTCCATTATTCAACCTGCATAAATCGAAGACAGCCTCATTCAACTGTCAAAACCAATTCTCCAAAACAGAAATGACCACTTTATAATTTCTAACAGAATTAGTTACCCAGCATATAACTAACTATAACCAATCCTAACAGTCAATAACTACCATGTAACTACCAAAAACAGAAAGTAACAGAATTCAGTTGAGCTATAACTAACCAAATCTCACCCTCCATTTGTCCAACAGAGAAATTTGATCCAATGGCTCTAAGCTAACCACAGAAACTGATTCCTAACTAACTTCTTCTCCATCAATCTCTATTTAAACAAACCTCCACCCAATTCAAAGCTCTCTCCATCATTTTTCCAGATTCACACTCCATACTTGATTCATTCCTCTCCACCTCCACAATTCTTCAACCTTTCTGCATCATTCATCATCCTCTCTTCACTTTCATCACCACATTCTTCAAATCACCTTCTTCATCAATCCTTTAACCGCAACATCACCATCATCATCTTGTGCCAATCTTCATCACACTTTCATCATCATCTTTCTGGTGTCGCAAAAACAGAAAAGAAAAAGAAGAAGAAAATTATCATAAGAAAGAGAAGATCATAACAGAAGATGAACCTGGTGACTAGCCTCAGAACAAATTCTTCAATCTTCGATCCTCATTAATCTGCAATCAACCTTCGTCTTCTTCATCATTTGACGATTCTCAGATTCTTTTCAATCTTCCTCGCTACCTCACCTTCATATCGCTTCAGAATCTTCTCCGAGCATTCAAGAATTGTTGACATTAAACTCTGCAAAACATCAGTCACAATAATCAACTTCACACATCGCCGCCAATCTTCGATCGTCATCAGCATCACCGTACATCACCGAATCCGCTTCATCAGCAATCTTCAACAACCTTCACTCACCAATTTCGAATCCTATCTCTATGTCAATCGCACATCATCATCAAGAACATTGCAAAGAACGAGTCGAAGACGAGATTGAGAGGAAGGGACCGAGAGCTTGAATCGAGAGAGTGAGATTCGAGTGTAGCAGAGAGACGCAATCGAAAACATCTGGTTCGAATTGAGGCTGAGAGAGGATACACTGTTGATTCACCGTGGTGCTTCAATCGGAGCTAAACGAAAAGACCTTCGCCGCCGCCTTCGTGAGAGAGAGGGAGGATGTCGTTCTTCAAAAGCTCAATGTCACAAGTAACCCTAATTCTTCCCCCTTTCTATTTAATTTTTGTTTATTTGTTTTAGCATATAGTTTAAATGTGAATTGAATTAAGATTAACTGTAAGTTTAGGGAATAATGGAATCATTAAAGTCTGATTAATTGTTGTTGATTGAGAATCACCATATATCAAATCTGTGAACTGGACTGTAAGCAATTATCCCTGGGCCACGAACTGCTCGTTACACCCCCAATTTGGCCCGTTAGCTTTTTCTCACAATAACAAAAATCTGTAAAAATAATCTTGGGCCTTTTTGCTGATCACACTCCCCTCAGGGCCCATCACGCCTTTTTGGCTAGAATCTGAAACAAAACTCTTGGGCCATGTTCTTAACCCCCCTGTTCATTCTTTTTCCTTTAATTAGAATTTATAATTTTTAATATTAGTTTTGTTCTTTTTTTGGCAATAAAAATACTAATTTTCTCTTCTAATTTTAGACCTCTAATACAAACTTTTGACATATAAAAATAATCATAAAAATAGTAGTTTTAGGCTATTTTGTTTTAGTCTTTTCACTTGACTTGTAATTCAATTTCTCCCATAAAAATCAATATAAAAAAAAATAGTAGTATTTTTAATTCATTTTGTACTATGTTTTTTACTTGCTAATTCATACTTGTGTATAATTTTTGTACCATTGTATCCTTACTCAATTTTGCTCATGATATGACTTTAATTTTCATGTTTCTTTTAATCCTAACCTTAGGTAGAAACCATGATAACATTAGGTAAAAATTCCCTTCATATTAGGCTAGTTTGCTTAGGCTAGTTTCTTTTCCTTTTCAACTTTAAAACACTTAACAAATGCTTGATTAAATCCCCATAAAAAATACCAAGAAAACACTTAATAAAACATTAATAAAAAAGTGAAACTCATTAAAAAGGGAATGGAAGCTTGAATCTCCCTTGCTTTAGGGAATCATTCGAGTGCTTGGATCTCCCTTGCTTTAGGGAACCATTCGAGCGTAAGTTCCCAATTTCTAAAAAACACAAACCAAAGAGCAACTCGAGTCTCCCTTGCTTTAGGGTTCCACTCGAAACGTTCAAAATCTCTTCTTCATCTCGCCTCCGAGGCATTCTTTAATCGGACACGTTATTTCCGCTCCATTCCCAGCTTAAGACTCCAGAGGTCGAGCAGCGGAGTGCGAATGTAACTTCGTCCACTAAAAAACAAAAAAACAAACAAAAACTAAAGAGCCGAACTACGGCGCTCTGATTCCTGAAAAGGATACGTAGGCATTGGGTCGCGGGGCCTAAGCGAGCACAACTATTTATAACCCTTAATTTCCCCGTGTTTATTTTCTTTCATTTGCATACATTCCCTTAGTAATTAAACTTTAGATTTATACACCCTTTAGATAGCAACAAACATAGGTGGATACCATCGAGTACGATGGGCGTGAGGGGTGCTAGCACCTTCCCCTTGCGTAACCGACTCCCGTACCCTATCTCTGGTCGCAAGACCTTCTCTTATCCTTATTCCAGGTTTTCTGATATTCCTTTCCCTCTTTGGGATAAATATATTGGTGGCGACTCTGTTGTTCATCATTTCGCGAGCGTGCGACAACAGCGAAAACAAGGCTCGAGGTAGTTGACAAAAGAGTGAAACATTAAATGCAATGTTGTATGGAATACACAAAGCATTAAATGCTCCCAACGGTCATATTCTCAAGTGCCTATAAATATGAAGTTCTGATGAGAAGCAAGGTTACACAACTTACGAATTACAACACTTGTGCATTATACAGAAACACTGTCAAATTCAAAAGCTCTCAAACTTCATCATCAAGCTCACTACATTGCTGTTGTAATATCTTAGTGAGATTTAAGCTTAAACTTAAGAGAAAATCACAGTTGTGATAATAGCTTTATAAGAAGCATTGTAACTCTTAAAAGAATTTGTTTACATTAAGTTGTAAGAACTAGAGTGATCAGGTTGTTGATCAGTATACTCTAGCAAGTCTTAGAAGTTGTCTAAGTAGTTTGTTCCTAGAGTGATCAGGTTGTGATCAGGATACTCTAGAAGACTTAGCAGTTGTCTAAGTGGAAAACCATTGTAATCAAGTGTGATTAGTGGATTAAATCCTCAGGTGAGGTAAATCACTCCAAGGGGGTGGAATGGAGTAGTTTAGTTAACAACGAACCAAGATAAAAATCTTTGTGCAAATAGTTTTTATCTTACAAGTTTTAAAGCTACACTTATTCAAACCCCCCCCCCCTTTCTAAGTGTTTTTCTATCCTTCAGTTAGGAGTGTCTTCGCATACTAAACTCAAATCTCTGAATTGTTAAATTAAGTCCAATTCTCTCACCATCAACATAGACATATGCAAGGACTTCCTACTCAAAGCATCGGCAACAATGTTTGCTTTACCCGAATGGTAATTTAGCCCAAAATCATAATCCTTGAGAAATTCTAACCATCTTTTTTGCCTCATATTTAGCCCTTTTTTATCAAAGAGATACTTCAGACTCTTGTGATCACTAAATACTTCAAACCTTGAACCATACAGATATTGCCTCCACAGTTTCAACACAAATACTACTGCTGCCAACTCTAAGTCGTGAGTCGGGTAATTCCTCTCATGCACTTTGAGTTGTCTCGACGCATAAGCAACTACCTGTTGATTCTGCATTAGTACACCTCCTAATCCCATCAATGAAGCATCACAATAAACAACAAAAGATTCCGCCGGCTTCGGCAAAATCAAGATTGGCGCACTAGTCAACCTCTTCTTCAACACTTGGAATCCTTCTTCACATTTCGAATCCCAGATGAACGCTTGACCCTTCCTAGTCAACTAAGTTAACGGCAACGCTAACTTTGAAAAGCCTTCAATGAACTTTCTATAGTAACCCGCAAGACCAAGAAAACTATGGATTTTGGAAACGGATTTCGGAGCTTCCCACTGAGACACAGCTTCTACCTTTGTTGGATCCACGAAAATACCATTCTTGGAAATCACATGCCCAAGGAAACTTACTTTGCTTAACCAGAATTCACACTTCGACAGTTTAGCATACAGCTTCTTCTCTTTCAGCAATTCTAACACCACTCTAAGATGATTTGCATACTCTTGTTCATTCTTAGAATATATTAAAATATCATCTATAAACACCACTACGAACTGGTCGAGATAAGTATGAAAGATCCTATTCATATATTCCATAAAAACACCAGGTGCATTAGTAACTCCAAATGGCATCACAGTATATTCATAATGACCATACCTTGTTCTGAATGCAGTCTTCTGAATATCGTCTATCTTCACCCGAATCTGATGATATTCCGACCTCAGATCAATCTTACTGAACACGCACGCCCCAACTAATTGATCCACTAAATCATTAATCCTCAGCAACGGATACCGATTCTTAATAGTAACTTTATTCAGCTGTCTATAATCCACACACAGCCTCATCGAGCCTTCTTTCTTCTTTACTAGTAACACCAGTGCACCCCACGGTGAAACACTAGGACGAATAAATTCCTTCTCAAGTAACTCTTCCAATTGACTCTTCAATTCAGCCAATTCAGATGCCGATATACGATAAGGTGCCATCGACACAGGACTAGTTCTCGGAATTAACTCAATAGCAAATTCCACTTCTCTCTCAAGTGGCAACTCTCTAACATCTTCTGGAAAGACTTAGGGAAAGTCGCATACTACCGGTAATTCACCACTCACCACTTTCTCTTTCCCTACCATAGATGCAATCAACATAAACATGGCAGCCCCGTCCTTAACCGCTTCATCTACCTGCCTAGCAGTCATCGCCAAACCCTCCACACCCACATCTTCTGGAAAAATAACCGTCTTCACGAAGCAGTTGATATGAACCCGATTGAACTGCAACCAGTTCATTCCCAGAATAACATCGAGTTGTTCCAATGGAAGGCACACTAAGTCCATTCCGAACTCTCTACCAAAAATATCAATTGGACAGTTCAAACAAGCAAACGAAGTAGTCACTGAGCCCGATGCAGAAGTGTCAATAATCATACTTCCATTTATATCAGAAATTTCTAAATTCAATCTCTTAGCACAGTCCATAGAAATAAAAGAATGTGTCGCGCCAGTGTCTATAATCACAATTAAAGGAGTGCCATGAATAAAACACGTACCTTTAATCAACCGATCCTCTGGAGTAGTCTCAGAACCAAATAAGGGGAACACCTTACCACCAGCTGGATTCTTCCTCGGCTTAGGACACTTAGGACTAATATGACCCTCTTCTACACAGTTGAAACAAGTTACAGTATTCCCTTTGCACTCAATAGCAATGTGACCTGCCTTCCCACACTTATACCACTTCTTCTCTTCACTTTTGCACTCGTGAATGCGATGTCCAGGTTCTCCATACTTAAAGCACTTAATAGGGGCACTAGAGTCTCCCTCACTAGGCTTCTTCCGACCTCCAGCTTTCTGGTTACCTTTACCATATGGCTTACCACGATCCATGTGCTTCTCCCCTTTCCTGCCGACCAACTCGCGAGAGTGCGACGACCTCAGCTTAACATTGTCCTCTTCAAAGATTCGGCTGCAGTCAACCAAATTAACAAACCTGCGAATCCTCTGATATCTGATACCCTGTTTAATCTCGTCATGGAGACCATTCTCAAACTTAACACACTTCGAGAACTCGCTAGCCTCATCATTGTTGTAGTGGACATAATACTTTGCCAGCTCAACAAACTTGGAAGCATACTCCGGCACGGTCATGTTACCTTGTGTCAGCTCCAAAACTTCAATCTCTTTCCTGCACCTAACATTTTCAGGAAAGTACCTCCGCAAGAATTCTCTCTTGAACACAGCCCAAGTAATTGCAACACCAGCATCTTCCAGTTCATCCCTACTAGCCATCCACCAATCATCAGCTTCTTCAGACGGCATGTGAGTACCATGTCTCACCTTCATATTTTCATCGCAATCAATCACCCGGAAGATTCTCTCAATTTCCTTCAGCCACTTCTGAGCGCCTTCGGGATCGTGAGTGCCTTTGAACAACGGAGGGTTGTTCCTCTGAAAACTGTTCAGCTGCCTGTCAGCACCAATTTCAGCTCCATTGGCATTCCCTCCCAATACACCAGCAATCATGCCCAGAACCTCAGCAATCGCATCGTCGTTCCTTCCACCTCTTCCGGCCATTGTTCTTCTAAATATTAAAACAATATCCATTAGAACAAGAAGTATCGATAGTGTCAACCTTACATTAATCGCATACGAGGGATTAACTGACACGAGACTCTGACTCTAACGACCGACTATGCTCTGATACCACTATTGTAACACCATTCTAAAACCTCACGGAAAATTTAACAATAATCAGAGTAAAACATGAAAAGGGCATTACAACTTCCAATTAATTAAAACAATACTCATGTCATGCCATTAAAAGAGAACGTTAAACCAAAATTATCCAGATTAACATGTTAACACAGCGGAAAATCTCTTTAACATCTGAATAATGAAACAACCAAAGTCATAGACTTAAAATACCACCATAAACAAAACACCCAATGGTAAGAGTTTATCAAGTAACTCTAAATAACGTCCCCAGTGTTACACGATCAGAGCATGACATAGACCCAACTGACTCTAACGAATTACTTGACGAGCTAATCCTCACCAAGTACAAAAGCTACTCCTTAATCTGAAAAATAACAACAGTAACGGTGAGTCTCATTCACATTTAACCAATGTTATAGGATATAGATAATAAAATATCAATCACATGTTATTCACCCAATTACAATTACGATCAGATTCACAACAACACAATTAGTTACAACAAATACACAATCAACACGTATTATAACATTGGACAATCTTCCATTCATGTTATAATAACACAAGTAGCCTAATGCAATGCAACTACATGCATGTGGTACCAAACATGGGATAACCCATCTCACCGATCCACCATCGTCAAGGGTACACCAACACCCACACACTAATTCCACACAATGGGAATTAGCTACCACTGATTCACCATCATCAAGGATCAGCCACATAATGATTATGAAATGCATGCATCAACCATAACATGCTCATCATCAACATTAATCAACCAGATGTCATAATCACCAACCAACACAACAATCAATAGCCACACACGGTTTATGCTATCCTCAACCATAACAAACACATATTTTACATCGACAATATATGTATATCAACCACCAGTTACAACCACGGCATCACAACATATAAAACATTCACCATTGTACCTGTACGCATAAACTATCACCACTAATTAAAATCGGGAGTTTTTAATATAAAATCGAGTCACGACTCAAAACACCATTTTATTGTATAAATCATTTAATTAGCTTCGCTATGCTCGAAACGGCACCAAAATCGGACAAACGGATCAAAAGTTATGACCTTCAGAATATTTTTCAAAAATTGCATGCTGTGCGTCGATGCATAGCCTCCTTCAGGTCGAGGCATAGAACTTCTACCACTCTCGGGTAAGCTCACGCTGACACTATAGGTCGACGCATGCTGACACTCAGGTCGACGCAACTGACACTTAGGTTGACGCATGCTGCGTTTTATGCAGAATTTTGCTGCGATTTTGACATCCTTCCCCTCTCAATCTCAGTCAAATCACACCATAATCATACCCACATCAAAACATCATCAAGTGACATAATATACTACAATTATAACACATTTCAAACATTCAATTAGCACCATACATGATCAATACAGCCAATATTAACCGATTCCCCAAAACCTAACATCCCACAACCTAAACATAACCTAATTGATATAAACAACATAATCAATCCATCCCACTACCTATAATCCCATAATAGAAGATAAATGGAAAAGTCCCCCCTTACCTTAAGGTTGATTCTTCGCTCTTTTCTCTTCGCACTTCTCCGCTTCTCTGCTCTTTCACGTGTTTTCTCTTTTCCCAAATGTTGTAACCTTCTCTATTCCACAACTTCCTTCTATTTTATTAAAAATAGAATATATTTGGTTAATGGGCTTAATAAGTTAACACCTCCCTTATCATTAACCACAACACGAGCCCAATAGCTATATTTCCAATATTTCTCAATAATTCTAATAACATCAATTATTCCAATTAAATAATTATCCTATTTAAATTAAATAATTAGAAATAATTTCCGGGGTGTTACACATACTCCGGATACAATCAGATTCGCATGAACCCGGCCGATGCCAGCTTCACCACTTCCAAGGCCGAGGTCCAACAGCTGACGGGAAGATTGGCAGCTTTATCCTGGTTCCTATCCTGCGCAAGCGACAAAGCCATTCACTTCTTTGTAGCAATTCGGAAGGCCAAGGAGTTCGAGTGGACGCCAACTTGTGAGGAGGCATTCCTCACCGTTAAAGAGTTCTTATCATCTCCACCAATCCTGACAAGACCCAAAGAGAATTCTCCTCTGGTACTATACCTCAGGGTAACCGACAATGCCATGAGCTCGGTTCTAGTCCAGGATGGTGCAGAGGGGGAGAGACCCGTGTACTACGTCAGTAAGGTGCTGAAAGGCGCAGAACAGGGGTATCAGAAGATTGAGAGATTGGCCCTGGCTTTAGTCATCACCGCTAGAAAGCTAAGGCATTATTTTTAGGGACACCAAGTCACTGTCAAGACGAATTATCCCATAAAACAAATCCTCATGAAGCCGGATCTGTCTGGGAGAATGGTTACTTGGGCAGTCGAGTTATCAGAGTATGACATCCAATTTACGCCAAGAACCAACATCAAGTCTCAAGCTCTAGCCAATTTCATGGTCAAATTGAGTACCCCGGGCTCTAACGAAGACACCCCCGGCCGGGTCCTCCACGTTGATGGTTCATCAAATATCAAAAGCAGTGGAGCCGAGATAGTGCTCGAAGAACCCAGAGATTTCATATTAGAATACTCTCTGTGTTTCAAATTCAAATCTAGCAATAACCAGACAGAGTATGAGGCGCTCATTGCTGGGATGAGACTCGCCGAGGAGGTAGGTGTCACCCATCTGACCGTGAAGACAGACTCTCAATTGGTAGCGTCACAAGTAAAAGGTGAGTACCAAGCAAAAGATGATTCATTACAAAAATACCTAGCGAAGACCCATGAGCTGGCTCAGAGGTTCGTCGTGTTCGTGATTGTACACATTCCTCACAAAGAGAACGTTCGAGCAGATGTATTAGCCCGACTAGCCAGCATCAAAGGTCCCGGTCTAAACAAAACGGTGATTCAAGAAACGATTGAAAGGCCAAGCATTGAGTTGCAGGAAGTTATGCTCGTAAAGCAGCAGGAAAGCTGGATGACCCCTATCATCCAATACCTAACTTCCGGGGACTTACCCGAAGACCCCGACCAAGCATTGAGGATCGGAAAGACTGCAGTCCGGTATGTTGTAGTCGGAGGAAAGCTCTATAGAATGGGGCGGTCTGGCCCTATGTTGAGATGTGTGGCTGAGGAAGATGTCAAGTTAATCATGATGGAAATGCACGAAGGCGCGTGTGGTTCACACATAGTAGGAAGAGCTCTGGCGAGTAAGATCCTTCGAGCTGGATACTATTGGTCTACACTTCAACAGGATTTCTCCGACTTTGTCTGCAAATGCAACAAATGCCAGGTGTTCGCTCCGATCACTCAAGTCCCTGCAGAGGTACTCCACTCAGTTTTCTCTCCATGGCCATTTTGGCAGTGGGTTGCAGATATCCTGGGTCCATTCTCCATCGCTCCTGGGCCGCTAAAGTTCTTAATTGTGGCTGTCGATTACTTTATAAAGTGGATCGAGGCCGAGGTTGTGGCCCGCATATCAGTCGAGAAGGTACATCGCTTTTATTGGAAAAATATCATATACAGGTTTGGCTTGCCCAAGGTCATCGTCACGGATAATGGGACCCAGTTCGCAAGCGCCTCAGTGGTCGACTTCTGCAAAGACATGGGGATCCAGAACCGGTTTACTTCAGTAGAGCATCCGCAGGCCAACGGACAAGCTGAAGCTGCAAATAAAATAATCCTTACAGGGCTGAAGAAAAAGCTGGAGCATGTAAAAGGACTCTGGGCCGAGTACTTACACGAGATTCTCTAGTCATATCATATAACGCCTCACTCCACTGCCCAAGAAACTCCTTTCCGGCTAGTATACGGAACAGAAGCTATGATTCCAGTTGAGATCAACACTCCAACCTGGAGACGTGCACATTTCAATGAAGACGCTAACTTGGAAGGACTTAATGTCTCAGCCGACTTGGTTGACGAGGTATGTGAATCAGCATGAATCCGAGAGTACGCGGCTAAAGACAGACTTGCAAGAAGGCATGGTTTGAAAGTCAGGTAGAGAGGTTTCAGCAAAGGCGATCTGGTTCTTAAAAAAGTGACTGATCTTGCGAACAAAGGGAAGTTGTCTCCTAAATGGGAAGGGTCATATCGTGTAAAAGACAAACTCGACAATGGGGCTTATAAGCTGGAAACTTTATAGGGGGTAGAAGTACCTAGGACTTGGAATATTTCCAATCTTAGAATTTATTTCAGTTAAACTCTCTTGTAATAAACCAATATAATGAATAAAATAAGGTGCACTCTTTTCCCTTGCAGTTGCAAGGGTTTTTAACGAGGCACCCATATAACAAATTATGTTCTAGCTACGAAAAGAAGGTTACGCCTCAGGGTCTATGACCGCAACCAAATCTGGTTCAACCTCGCCAAGGCTCTCAAACCGGTACTCGGTGAACCCTTGCAAGAGGCTCTGTCCACCAACTAAAGTCGGTTCAACCTCTCCAAGGCTCTCAAACCGGTACTCGGTGAACCCTTGCAAGAGGCTTTGTCCGCCAACTAAAGCCGGCTCAACCTCACCAAGGCTCTCAAACCGGTACTCGGTGAACCCTTGCAAGAGGCTCTGGCCTCCAAAAAAAATGATTAAGTCTTCGGACCTCTAGCCGCGAACCCAGTTCAACCTCGCCAACACTCTCAAATTGGTTCTCGGTGTATCCTTGCAAGGGGCTCTGAACTAGGCAACATGACATGGGCAACCTCGTTAGGGCACCTGGAAAGGTCCTTACAAGGGGCTCTGCACCCAAAATCAAAAGCCCAAGCACACTCTTAAGCCTCTAGCATAAATCGGAATCCGGCAGGCTAAGTAAAACTAAAATCTCTGGCCTAACCGAATCCAAGTACATTAAGCCTCTAAAAGTACTAAAAGTCCCGGGCACTATCATAGACTCGGACAAAGCTGTTTGTTTCATAAATGAATGGTGGAAAAGTAAAGTCCAGGCGCACTCTTAAGCCTCTGGCATAATTGGCTCCAACAAAGCTAAAGCAAGCTTAAAGGGCTCTAGCAGAAACAACAGTCCCGACACGCTTACGAACTCGGAAATAACTAATTCGAAGTACTTAAAAGCTAGGGACATTGTCTAAAAACTTCTCCATGAGAAGTCAAAATTCTCCAAGTACTATGCTTATAAAGCCAAGTATACGAGATCAGTTTCACCCAACCGGTCAAAACATGCTTAGGCATTCGACCTACGGGAACTTACATGGAAACAAATATGAAGCCCGAATTGTTGATCGGGAACGCAAAAACCTGAAAAAGTGTTTAATATAAGCTAGTAAAGCAAATAACAAACGCTTGGGGCTTACATCATATGAGCCCTCATCCGGTTAACACAAATCGGAGAAAAGCCTTATAAATCGTCATTATAAAAGCAATAAAGGGACAAACTTTAACTTTTTATTCGTAAATTGGGCGATAACAATAACAATGTAAAATGGAAAATTAAAGGAAATGATGTGATTAGACATTATGCTTCTTATTTGCAACGCTCAAAATCTTCCGTAACAGCAGCTTTAGCCTAAAAAGACTGGGACGCAAGCTTCCTTCTTCCCCATCAAAGCTACATGGCTTCGAGGCTTCAAAGGGTTTCCTACCTTTAGTCTTATCCATTGTTAGAGGGACAGAAGAACCTTAGGAACAAAAAATTTCATGGATAGCGGCTCACGAAATTCAGTTTCAAACCGATTTAGGACTCGGCAAATGACTACTCGGATAAAGCGTGAAACAATAGCAAAGTTGATCAGCAAAAGAGCCGGGAGGCTGAAAATGGATCACAATGGACCAAAACTTATATCAACCCGATCTCAAAGATTTGGAACCTATCATAACCATATCCGAGTTATGTAAACCCGACAATCATAACTCGGGGCTCGCTAGTCGCTATCAAACATTTAATTGCCTAAAAATTTACGCAGAGCAAAAGGCACATAAGTTCACACATAAGGACAAAATGCAAATGCTATATAAACTAAAAAGGCAATTAAATTAGCAAAAGATCCATAAAACATGAATTTAAAAGCCTCAACAGGGCTGCGTTGGGATTACATAAGGACAATTCAAAAAGGAGGACACAGTCAATCCACAAAATAAACATTACATAATTGCATCCATAGCGGATGACTAACTGGAACAAAGGAACAAGAACTTCATCCTCACACGGCTGCTTGATGGGGCTCGGCGGTATTGTCAGGTTCAGTCTCGGCGGCTTTGGGGGAAGGAGTAGGCTCTGATTCCAGTGGATCTATAAGGCGACCATCCTGCACCACCTTAAGGAAATCCACCTTTGTGAGGTCAGCTTCAGGATAAAGGACCAAGAATTGCTCTTTGGCCTTATCAAAAGCTTCATCACCGGCGGTAAGTACCTCAATTTGTGACTTCTTCAAGATTCCTTCAGATCTTCATTTACGTCCATCACCGACTTCAACTGATCCCTCAGGTCGGTGATGGTCTTGTTGAACTAGGAATCAGAAGATTCCTTCTTAGCTTTCAGCTCGGCAAGGTCCTTTTCAAAGACGGAAGCCTTGCTTTCCGCATCCTTCAAACTCTTCTCCAGCTTGGACATCTTATCCGACTGGAGCTTCTGGTCTTTCTCCAAGTCACTGGTCCTCTTCACGTTATCGTCCCCAATTTCAAAGAGACCCCTGGACAAAACCAAGCTCCTCATGAGATAGGCGCTGAGATTTTGAAAGAGCTCTTGGGGACCCACACTTTTTGCCCTTTGAACGTCACCCTCCGTGTTCATATAGTCATAGGCGTACTTAAGCCCATCAAAGTCATTGGTCCATAACCTGAAATCCCCGGGCTTGTCACCACTACCTTCACCGGGACCTTTCATGAGTGCCAGCATATCAGCATCACGGTGACTGGCGTCTCTGCTCATGACCACCCGTTGCTTTTTAGGAGTGGGCGAATACTGTTCCCCAGCAGCATCATTAACCGGTAAATCTTGCTCGGCAACATCTGCAGACGAGGACTTGGAAGCCATTATCTTCTTGCACTTAACCCGAGTCTCAAGGCTGGTAAGGTCAGACTTGTTCTCGGCCGGACCTCCAGCCCCCTTCCGAGCAGCACGGACCTCGAGCAGAAGCTTCTTCTTCTCGATGAGAGACAAGTCCGTCATTTTATCTGCACAAAAAAGAAATTAAATGAATTGGAAATGATTCAGAAAAATAAAAACAAGTGCTTATCCGATAAAACGGGCATTACCAAGGAAAGCCAGAAGTTCCTTGTCAGGAACCAGAAGTAGGGTTTTAATTTTCATCATTCTGAAGGAGTCTAAAACCTTTAAATAGACACGCTCCACCTCGCTGAGTTTCTCAAGGGTAAAACCAAAAATAGGAACCGGGTCCTTCGTCCAGTAATGAGGGAACCGAGCATGGCCATCAACCGCGTACAGTACTTGAGGGCAAGACGGACCACTCTTCACTCTCACGAACTTACCTTTGTAGTCTTTATATTTGCTGGTAAAGGTAATCAGGAAGCTTCGAGAGGGAATAGCGCTGATCTGAATCAAATTGTTCTTCTCTAAACCTTTCACTTCAAAGAAAGAGAATAATAGGCCTATTGTGGGTTTTATGGAAACGGTCTCACAGACTCTCTGAAAAGCCTTTATGAAGCCCCAACTGTTCGAACAAAGTTGCAAGGGCGCGGCATTCACAGTCCTGAGGCGATCCACTTCAAAATCCAAGAAGGGAATCCTCACATCAAAAGTCTCTATCACGCTCGGGTAGAAATAAAACAACTCGTCTTCTGAGCTTGTCGGGCGAATAGTACAGACTGTAACTACCCACTTTTTAGTATTTATTTTATTATATGATTATACTATTTTATTTGATTTTATTTGGTGTGTTAATTAATTAACTGATTGTTAGATAATATAATAATTGATTATATTAATTAATTCGGTGTGTATATTTGTGTCTATTTAATTATTGGTGTTATTTAATTTAGTAACTAAAATACAAGTAATAATAGAATATATTATATTGAGCTTATTTATTGATGTTAGGAGTAAATAAGGGGTGTTATATTTAGGCCCATATAGCATATGATAGTAAAGGTTAGAATGAGAGAGTGACATAGTTTCTATCATTTTCTCTTCATTTCACGGAAAGAGGAGGCTGGGAAATAGAGAAAGAAAAGAAGGAAAAGCAAGAGAGGAAGAAAGGGGAAGAACAACAAGGGAGAAGCTAGGGTTTCCATAAATATTAAAGAGGTAAGGGGGGAATCCCTATTATTATGGGTTAGTATAATTGGGTCAATGGGTAGAAACATGTTTAGGTGTAAATCCCTAATTTTTATGGTTTTGAAATTGTTAGGTTTTGATGAGTAATCTTTGATTTGTGATGATTAATTGTGTTTGAAATTGACATATGGGTGTTATAAATATAAATATAAATATATATATATATATATATATATATATATATATATATATATATATATATATATATATATAAATATATATATATATATATAGGCTTTGGCTAATATGCATAAGGAGTTTACTTATGCACCATGCATAAGCCTACATAAGCCATTGGATCATGTTTTTAATCCAGTATTGAGTATTGAGTATTGAGTAATAACAATTGATGTCTAGAATTTGATCCAATGAGCCAATGGTCCATAATAATCTATGCATGGTGCATAGATTTTTATCTATGCACGGTAACTGCACCCTATATATATATATATATATATATATATATATGTGTGTGTGTGTGTGTGTGTGTGTGTGTGTGTGTGTGTGTGTGTGTGTGTGTGTTCTTTTTCCTGTTCCAGTAGCGCTAATATATATAAAAGGTGATACAATGTATGGTTCTGTTATACACTGTAGCGAGAATAAAAGAAATAAGTAGTGCTATATAATTCAAACAGTCCCGTTTGACCGAATAGCGGAATTAAGCGGTATAATTAATTGTCCGGGATTTGATGAAAATTTACGTGGTAGCTAAGTTTAATTAGTAGATTAACATGGTAGTGTTATTTTGTTGAAATGGTGATATTTTACGAATCGACCGAAATTGTGTCGATTTGAATATTCTTATATTAAAATGTTGGTTTTGTAATAGAAAATGAAGTAGTAAATTGGAACTAATGTAGTGTAATTATTAATCGGTTGATTTACTTAATAGTTGAATTAATTTCAATAAGTTTAATTTATTGGAATAAATTTGGAATTAGATTAATTATTCGGTTTTGTCGGTAAAGTACGGTATCTTGAGAATTTAACCGTAATTGTATTTTTGACCAAATACTAATGAATTGATACTTGGTTCGGAAGTATATTCTTATATTTTGTGGGCAACATGAATTAACATGAGATAGTATGATTTACTAGTGTTAATTGTATTCTGTGAATCATAATTAAATATTGTTTCTATTATGTGGATTGATATCAATGTGTTGTGAATGTTGTGTACAATTTGATATATAATTCATAGAGTTGAATTATTGTTGGTATGCGTTAAGTTAAGATTGATGAGATAATCTTAATTGCATAGTTGGTTGGTAATTGTATATTCATTCATGGCATAGTCGGCTTTATTGTGGAAGCGGTGAAACTGTGGGTTCACATGGTTATAGACGGTGATCCTTGAATGGAAATAGACGTGGGATACGTTGATCCTTAATTGGAAACATGCGTGGTGGCTTTGATCTTGTCCGGATCGGAAGGGTGGCTTGGATTCTAGATATTGAATCGGAAAGCGGTGAAACGTTGGGTTCACATTGTGGTACCACATGCATAGCGTCACATATCTTGCATTAAGTCACATTAGAGTTATGCGGTAATTGAATATGTGAAATTGATGTAGTTATGATATGTGTATGAGCTTGATAATTGAAATGGGTTATGTTTGGATACATACTTTATTAAATGTGTGAATATGTGATAATTATAGTTATGTGCATAATTGGAAATATAGTATTGAAATTGGAATATTATACCCTTTATACTTGTTGAATGCTTAATATATGTGAATATATTGATTGGTATTATTTTACATGATTAGGCATGGTGTAATAAATCCCTATAATTATTGATTTTAACCATTGTATCTTTTTATACTTTCTTCATAATGATTCATATTCTCACCCTTCTATTTTAATGTTGCCCTCGTTTGGCGACATGCAGGTTCTGGCGTTTAGTAGCTCGTGCGAGACCTAGCCGGAGATTTTTTTCCGAGTTGTTGGAGATTAGGTAGTGAGTCGTTGCTCTGGTCACGTAACACTGGGTAAACTAGGCGTGTTGAACTCATGTTTTTATTTGATTATGTATTATGTTATAACTTGTGAACCTGTTTATTTGGCTACTTGTTGTTTGAGAGGCTTTAAGCCAAATATTATGAATATTATGATTATGGTTTATTTTATGTTGAGATGCTTATTGAGATATGATCATGGTATGGGACATGAATCATTTTTATGAAATACATGAATATTTTAGTATTTTCTGATGTGAATGCATATTCTGGATGAATTATGATTAAATGTTAGGTGTTATCTGAAATGACCAGGTGTGTTGTATATTGTGGATAAATGCCGTCGGTTTTAAAGGTTTTTTTTAGTTTTTGAAAACATCGATGTGACACCCTTTTGATTATATGCATGCTTATTCTCTGATTATATTATTTTGGGGTATAAAAGGGGTGTTACACAGACCCTCTCCCCGGGACCACAGGGCTCCAGAACGACATCATCATCGTTCCCGGCCGAAGATATTTTCCTGAGAGAACGAAGTTTGACAATCTCAATCTCATCAAATGAGCTAGCTTTATAGCTCATGACCTCATCGTCGAAGGGAGCGGCAGTCTGCATGATAAATTCTACAGAACCTGAGGAGGACGAGGAAGATGAATCAGGGTTATAATAAACCTCTTTAAGGAGTCTATCTGCCTCATCCTTCCCTAAAATCTCCTCCATGTCCCTCAAAATCGAATCCCACAGTTCTTTCCTCTCAACAGCATTAGTGGGTTTGGCTATTAGTTTATGGTATTCACCTATATGTGTCATTTCTAAAAATACGCTTACACACAAAAACAAATTAAGAGGAACGAAAAGAAAGGAGGGAAATAATACCTGAGAGTTAAAAACTTGCTTTGTAAAAGGCTTGGAAGAAGAGGAGCAACTTTTCTTTTACGATAACTGTCATACTCCAAAATTTGCCCATCTTATTTCTCCTATTCAAATTCAAGTCAAGATACAAAGCTCCAAGACACACTCTCCTAAACAAAGATCAGAGAATTAGGGTTTCGTTGTTCTGAAGGAAAATCAATGAATCAATAGCTCCAAGGCATCCCATATGGCCCAAGATATCTCACATTACCTCTATGACAAGTATCAAGTCTCAGCTCAAAGGATTGATCACTAAATTGTTCAGAAAGTTAACAGTCGACTGGGTTAACCTAAAAGTCAACTGTGGTCAAAGTAAAGTCAAAACTCCTGATTTTTTGTCAAGATCCTCATATTGAAGTAACATTCACCATTTGATCAAGAATTTATCATGGTTCATCAAGGAAAGATCAAAAATCAACAAATCAAAAAGTTTCTAAATTAGGGTTTGTATAGGAGAAAGTCAACTGAACTTTGACCAGCCATAACTCTCACATGGAACATCCAAAATTTTCCATCTAAAGCTCATTTTGAAGGAAATTTGATTCTCTACAAATTTGTGTCTCACAAGCCAAGACTAAAAATGCTTCATTTGGGAGATATGGACCAAAACATTATAGGTCCTTTTCAAAAGTCAACAAAAAGTCACTTTTTTCAAAAGGACACACAAGGAGCATGGAAAACTATTTTGATATGAGACCAAAAACACTAGTTAGAGGACTCTCCAAGGTTTCTAAAAAGTCCTAGAACTCTTCCATACCTCAAAAATTAAGAGAGATAGGCCTTGTCAAAGTTGGACTATTTTGGAGGGAAAAATGTGAAAGAACTTGAATATTTTTACAAATGGGCCCAAGTTTTTGTAATCCAAACTTGTCCCCCAAGTCATCAAAAAGGTCCAAGCACAAAGCCACGAATTATGGATTTAATATTTAATTTTTATTGAATTTAATTCATTAAAAAGTAATATAAAATCAAATAATATGGAAAATATTGAAAGGATTTGATTTGTTTTTTATTCTAATCAATTTCAATCATCAAATTACTCCATAATTGATTCAAAATTCGTGCAAAGAATGATTGGTTGGAAAAAGATTGAAATTGACTAAATTTAGAAACATTGAAAATCATATTAAAATCAAATTTCAAATGATTGATTCAAAGAAGATTTTGTCCAAATTTTCTTAACCTAATTCATCTTCTATAAATATCCAAGCAATGCATATGACAAGGGTTACGAATTCTGGCTTCCAAGAACCCTAAACCGACTTGAAAAAGTGAAGGAAATTCCAAGATCCAATTTTCAGTTGCAGGACAATTCAAGGCGAAGCAAGCATTCAAACACCTTCCTTGATCTTCTCTGAAGCTGTTTGGATCATCCCCAGACCTTAAGACCTCAAGAACACTCCTCTGTAAGTCACGTTTTTGTGCCTTTTAAATTTGCATCGGATTCTATCATACACGCATAATCATTGGATTCTGATTGCATATTCATACTTATTTCAATTCTATAACCGATCTTGGAAAGTTAATTGTGTTAATATGAGGATACGAGCATTCTGCCATTGTTGGATCTAGAAAGCTTAAATTAGGGCTTTTCTGTTTAGGCAAAATTGAGACTAAATACAGGTGCCAATAGACTCGTAATGCTTGGACGATCAGAACCAAGGGGTCGCGCCAAATTTATTATGTGTATACAGCGTTTTTTGAGTTGCAGGTAAAACAACTACGAACCAAAATCGTAGCAAAACGGTAGCGAAATTTGCAGGCTGCATTCGTGAAGAAGATGACTGCGTGTCATCGTGTGATTGGCCGGTTCAAAAACCAGAATGGCGCGCACTTGAGTGTGTCTCTCCTCGGATTTGATGCTTCTCGTTCCATGGCAAATATCATGCGCCTGCGTGATCCATCCATTGGATTGCCTTAGCCTTACATCTAACGTACCAGGGAATGCATGTGTACCATGGACCCTCAACGCCTGCTCACACCAGATCATAAGTTAAGAATTTTGCAATTTTTTTTATTTTTAATTACATAACCTTAGTTTATTTACTTTTTATTAATATAAAACTTCTTTTTCTTGACAAAACCATAAAAAGCCTTATTTTTTTTATAAGTTTCTTTTTATATTTTTATTTTCGATTCCTCGATTTTATTTTTAAAAAAAATAAGTTTAAAACGTATGTAAATTGTTTTAATTCATAAATTAATTGTGGAATCAATTAAAATATATTTTGACCTTTTAAAAAAAATCCATATTTTATTATTGATCGATTTAATTAATTAGGTCGAAGACCAATAATTAATTAAATCCGATTGTTATTCAATTCAATTTTCACTCGATTTAATATTTGCAAGAATTTGCTATACACTGAAAAACCTTTTCTGTGTGCATTTCTTTTCAGGGTTAGCAACAGGGTTCTTCCGACTACGCGCCACGCCCCTTACGAAGCTAAGTCCCGACTCTATTTTATTATTTATTCCTTATTTACATTATAAAATTGTTATTAGGGTTAAAACCTCGAAAGTCAATGGACTCTTTTGCACTCACATATTTTGCCTATTTTTGCCAAATTTTCAGGGTTGACCCCAAGGCTACCTCCGACTACGAACCATGTCAGGTCAAATCAAAAGCTAAGTCTTTTTCATATTTATTTTAATTTCTTTTTTCCATTTTTTATTAAAATTAGGATTAACATTATCTGTCAATGAATTGATAATGCACTCACCCCTGTTTGTTTATTTTTTCCTTTTCTCATTTTTAGGGTTTGCCAACCGCCAAAGCTCAAATAGTCGGTAACCCTAAACTCTAACCTCTTTTAGTTTTTCTGCTTTAATTATTACTTATGTCAAACCCGCTGGCTTCATTCTCCCTTTCCCCCGCTGGTTTCTTTTTCCCCTTCCCCATATTGCTTTAATTATATTGTTTATATTTTTGCATGGTTAGTAATCTTAGGGAGTGCAAGCCTTGAATCAATTTAGAATAACTAATTATAAGATAATATATTGAATTAATCACGTGATTGTTGCACCCACGCACACTTTTTGGTAAACCTTCTTGTTTCCTGTTGCCTTGTTGCCTTGTTTTTTTTTTGCAGAATAGCCATGTCCCTCGAATACGAGGATACCTCAGCCATGTTGCCTCGATTATGCAAAGATCATAGGTCCCTAATGATGCTGCCTTCGATACACTAATATGATCTCGTCCCTCGGAAGTTGCCTACGAAAGGCTGAGGTATCCTCTGGTTGCCTACGAAAGGCTATTCTGATCCTTCCCTTAGACTACCTGCCTCTCTATGGCATGAGACAGTCTTATGGCGAACGATATTGCGACGACCCTTCAACCTCCAAATGAAAGGCTTCCTGCCCTCTTATGGCAAGGATAGACCCTTTCACCCTGAAATGCTAAAAGAACCTTTTTTCAAATATCAAGGTAATTTGCCCTTAATTGCATGCTCTGGTTTAAAAATCTTTTTCTTACCCTTTTTCTAAACATTTTCAAGGCTACACTCATTTACGAGCTAAAGTCCTTGTTTCTTCTTCTACATTTCTTTTCGAAACGAGCAAAGCAATTAAGAGCCCATGGATAACCATGGATGCAAAGGGTGCCTTACACCTTCCCTTTGCATAAATTACCCCCCGAACTCAGTTTTATTTAAAAGGTTTTTCCTGTTCTTTTAGCCTTTCTATTTATTTGGATAAAATAAAAGTCGGTGGCGACTCTTGCTTAACCGCGACATTTCGATTAAAAGTCAATTCATCGTATTACAATAACGATGGAAGGAGTCGTTGGAATGGAAGGGTTTTTATAGGGTTTTAAGGTAATAATGAAGGCTAAGTGGAACAGTCCCCCTAGAAATACTCATTTCCCATAAAAGCCATCATTAAGAAGCCTAGAAAACCGCTAGACACACAACCTTTTGCCTCATTGACACGTCCTCAAACGGCTATAAAAGAATTCAAGGACTTCATCCGAGTACATCCTCTCAGCGAAGACGAGAACATATACTCGGGGGGCTTGTTCCGGGATCGGGATTCTTACAAAGGCCGCGACCTACCAAAGTGAAGCTCCTAGAAGGTACCCCATTGACGTACTCGGCAGAAGCTTTCAAGCCTGGCCGAGTTCACAAGGTTGAAAGAGCACTCACAAAAGTCTATCCGAGTAGACATGGCCGGATGCCGAGAAGCCACGAACAGGAATCAGTCGGGTACTCAAGCAAGCCGCGTACCAAAAGAATACGCAGAGGCATGGTACAACTCGGATGTAACGCCTAACGGTTACACCCAAGCCGGGCGTAACTGATGAATTAATAGGTCATTAATAGACTCTGTATTCAATGATTGAGCAACATTTGTAACGTTGGAAGGCCAAAGGGTGCTTCTTAAATGAGGCATTGAAGGCCAAAGTAACTATAAAAGGGGCTCCCGCCAGAGGGATAAGCAAGACACTTCTCTTGGAATTTTGTGACCAGCTCACTACTTCCAAATCCCCCAGAATACACATAAACACCATCCCACTCAAGCTTCCCTCACCTCCGAGGGCAAGCTCCATCATACTCAGTTTTTTTTACACATGAACAACATTAGTTAGCGAATCATATAGAGAAACTAAGATCAGTTGACCTAGGGCAACGTCACAACCTTGGTGCAGTTGAGTAACAAGGAGAGAAAATTGTTTGGCTACTTGCATCGACCTGGAGCAAAACACAAAGCGAGATAGCCAAAGGGTTAAAAATGCCACGTGTAACACCCGTAATTTCGTAAATTAATTTAATTAAATTTTTATTTAAATTATTGGAATTTATGTTATTATTCGGTGATTAAATTAAAATTTGGAAGAATTATGGAATAATGAGTTAATGGGCCAGTGTTGTGGTTAGTAAGAGGGAGGGTGTTAAAACTAAGGCCTTACTATAGTTATGTTATATTTTTCATAAAACAAGAGTTTTGGAAAAATAGAAACACAAGAGCATTTTGGGAGAAGCTGAATACGTAAAGAGCAGAGGAGGACAAGAATCAACAAGGAAGAGAAATCTCAAGAATTGGCTAAGGTAAGGGGGGACTCTTCCGATTAACCTCTATTATCGGGTTGTAGGCGTTAGGATTGAGATTAGTATGCTATTGATTCGGTAGAGAAATGTATTCTAGGTTGGGGTTTTGAAAATTAGGTTCAATTTTGTAGATTATGTGTAATTACATGTTTTGTGATGATTGATGATGTTGGATGTGCTGTTTGATTGATGATATAACATGTATTATCAATGAATTGATTCTAATTTTTGTGTACAGTCGAAATGATTCGACTGGGTTGTGTTTGGGGAAAATAAGTTGCTGTCAAAAGTGTTTTTTCTGTTACAGGCTGATGTAATCGGTTATAGTCGGGCTTGTAACCGGTTACAGTTGTTAAAATGGGGTTTTTGGGTTGGTTACGAGTTCGTAACCGGTTATGGTGTTGTTCGTAACCGGTTACAGTCACGTAAAAATAATAGCAAATAGAGTTACGTCAAGCGTAACCGGTTACGGTTTCCTTGTAACTGGTTACACTAAAGCTATTTTTGAAAAATTGTTGTTCTTAACCCGTTACGCTTTTTCTGTAACGCGTTACGCTGTAGCTTTTGTGAAAAATAATTATTTTAAAAAATTCATATATTTTGAACTGTAAGTCCGTTTTGGGTGTTGTTTTGGGCGTTGAGTCAAGAATTTTATTTCCTATATATCTAAATAATTCAAAGAGCAGTAGCTCATTTTTATTTTATATAATCGGTATTTTTGAAATGGTGAATTGTGATGGATGTGTTATGCGTGGTATTGTGATGATGTAAATCCCCTGTTGTTGTTGTGTTGGTTGATGTACTTGGTACATGATTGTGAAATGGCGTTATTGTCATATGTATTGTGTGATGGGTTGAATTATGATAATTTTGTTCATATGATTGAAGTGGTGATTAGCATGTGATAGATGATGCATGCATTTCTTAATCATATGGTGGCTAAATCCCGATGTAGATGGATCAGTGGTCGCTAATTCCCATTGTGTGGAATTAGTGAGAGGAAGTAGCTGTATCCTTGATGATGGTGGATCGGTGAGATGGGTGAAACTCATGAGTGGTACCACATGCATATAGTTGCATTGCATTAGAGTATGAATTATTATAACATGAATGGAAGGTTGTCCAATGTTATAATGTTGTGTGTTTGAATTATTGTTGTTTTGTGGATGCGTATATAATCTGAATGTATTTGCTATTGGGTGAATATTATACTGTTGATGTTCTATCATTTATGAACAGATAACATTGTTTAATTGCGAATGAGACTCACCCTTATTGTTAATCATTTTTCAAATTAAAGTGCAGCGGTGCTTGCTTTGGTGAGGATGGATTGTAGGCTGTCTCGCTAGTTAGAGTCGTGTCATGCTCTGGTCTTGTAACACTGGGGAACATTTGCATTTAGAGTTGGGTAATAACTCTTGTTTTGGTTTTGTTGTTGAATAATGTTGTTTATGCCTTGAATGTGGTGGGCGAAGGTTTTAAGTATTCAACTGATGAAGTATTCCGCTGTGTTTTAAACATGTTTTTAATTGTTCATGTTCTTCGGAATAGCATGACAGACGTTTTATTTTATTTAAAGTAATTGTAACGCTCTTAATTGCATGTTTACTCTGAAAATATTATTTAAATTATCGGGGGTTTAGAAGGGTGTTACAATAGTGGTACCAGAGCATAGTCGGTCGTTGTGACCAGAGTCTTATTGTCATTATTTCCCTTGTATACGACTGGTGTAAGAGTTGACACTGTCGATACTTTTGTTCTAATGGAGATTGTTTTGTGAATTAGCAGAACAATGGCTGGAAGAGGTGGAAGAAACGATGATGCGATTGCTGAGGCTTTGAGCATGATTGCTGATGTGTTGGGAGGGAACGCCAATGGAGCCGGGATTGGTGCGGATAGACAGTTGGGAAACTTTGAGAGGAACAATCCCCCTTTGTTCAAAGGCACTCATGATCCCGAAGGTGCTCAGAAGTGGCTGAAGGAGATTGAAAGAATCTTCCGAGTGATTGATTACGCTGAAAATCTGAAGGTGTGGTATGGTACTCACATGTTGTCTGAGGAAACTGATGACTGATGAATTGCTAGTAGAGATGAACTTGAGGCTGTCGGTGTAGCAATTACGTGGGCTGTGTTCAAGAGAGAATTCCTGAGAAGGTACTTTCCTGAAGATGTTCGGGGAAGAAAAGAGATAGAATATTTGGAACTGAAGCAAGGTAACATGACGGTACCCGAGTAAGCTGCGAAGTTTGTTGAGTTGTTAAAGTATTATGTACACTACAACAATGATGAGGCTAACGAGTTCTCAAACTGTGTGAAGTTTGAGAATGGTTTCCGTGACGAAATCAAGCAGGGTATCAGGTACCAGAGGATCCGTCGGTTTACTGACTTGGTAGATTGTAGCAGAATCTTCGAGGAAGATAATCTCAAGCTGAAGTCATCTCACTCTCGCGAGTTGGTTGATAAGAAGGGAAAAAAGCCTATGGATAAGGGTAAGCCAAATGGAAAAGGTAATCCAAGAGCTGGCGGTTGGAAGAGACCTAGTGGGGGAGATTCTAGTGCTCCTGTTAGGTGCTATAAGTGCGGTGAACCTGGACATCGTATCCATTAATGTTAGAGTGAAGAGAAGAAGTGCTATAGGTGTGGTAAGGCAGGTCATCTTGTTGCGGATTGCAAAGGGAAGGTTGTGACTTGTTATAAATGCGGCGAAGAAGGTCATATTAGTCCACAGTGTCCTAAGCCGAAGAAGAATTAAACTGGTGGTAAAGTGTTTGCCTTATCTGGTTTCGAGACTACCCCTGAGGATCAATTGAGTAAAGGTACGTGTTTTATTCATGGCACACCATTAATTGCAATTATAGATACTGGAGCAACTAATTCTTTTATTTCTATGGATTGTGCTTAAAGACTGAATTTAGAAATATCTGAGATAAATGGAAGTATTGAAGGATAGAAAAACACTTAGAAAGGGGGGGATTGAATAAGTGTGACTTTAAAAACTTGGGCGATAAAAATAAATTGCACAATTATTTTTATCCTGGTTCGCTGTTAACGAAGCTACTCCAGTCCACCCCCGCAGAGATGATTTACCTCAACTGAGGATTTAATCCACTAATCGCACGGATTACAATGGTTTTCCACTTAGCCGCAACTAAGTCTTCCAGAGTCTTCTGATCACAACCTGATCACTCCAGGAACAACTGCTTAGTTCACTCCTAAGACTTTTTCTAGAGTCTACTGATCAACACGATCACTCTAGGCTTAGTTCACTCCTAAGACTTTCTGCTCAGCCAACTGCCAAGACTTCCTGCTCAGCCAACTGCTAAGACTTCCTAGAGTATACTGATCAACCGATCACTCTAGTTCCTTACAACTTAATGTAATCAATTCAAGAGTTTACAAATGCTTCTTAAAAGCGATAATCACAACTGTGATATTTCTCTTACAGTTTAAGCTTAATCTCACTAAAATATTACAACAGCAATGTAGTGAGCTTTGATGAAGATGAAGATTCTGAGTTTTGATTTGAACAGAGTTTCAGCAAGTTAATTTGAATTGTATTGGTGCAGAATCGTTAACCTTGCTTCTCATCAGAACTTCATATTTATAGGCGTTGAGAAGATGACCGTTGAATGCATTTAATGCTTTGCGTGTTCCGTACAGCTTTGCATTTAATGTTATACGCTTTTGTCAACTACCTCGAGCCTTGTTCACGCTGTGTCTACTGACGTAGCCTTTAGTAGCTTTAACGTTCCTTTTGTCAGTCACGTAGTCTGCCACGTGTACTTCCTTCTGATCTGATGTTTGTGAATACGACGTTTGAATATCATCAGAGTCAAACAGCTTGGTGCATAGCATCTTCTGATCTTCTGACCTTGAAGTGCTTCTGAGCGTGATACCATCTTCTGATCTTCAGTGCTTCTGATCTCATGTTCTTCTGATGCTTCCATAGACCCATGTTCTGATTCTGCTTCGACCATCTTCTGATGTCTTGCCAGACCATGTTCTGATGTTGCATGCTGAACCATTTGAGACACAACTTCTGAGCGCTGAATTATGCGTACTCTTTATATATTTCCTGAAAGGGAAATTGCATTGGATTAGAGTACCATATTATCTTAAGCAAAATTCATATTATTGTTATCATCAAAACTAAGATAATTGATAAGAACAAATCTTGTTCTAACAATCTCCCCCTTTTTGATGATGACAAAAACATATATAAATGATATGAATTTGCGATCAGAAAGAGTAGACGGCAAAAGACAAATTACACAGCTATAGCATAAGCATATGAATATGTCTCCCCCTGAGATTAACAATCTCCCCCTGAGATAAATAATCTCCCCCTGAAATAAATACTCGAAGAACTTTGATAAAAGACTTCCCTGATTATTTCGGTAGAGACGATCATATAAGCTTCTGCCTTCAGAGAATTCATAGCTTCTGACTTCTGCTTCCATTGGACAGCTTCAGAACTTGAATTTCTTTGATCTTCAGAACATTCACATCTTCTGATTTCTGCTTCCCTCGGATAGCTTCAGAACTTTGAATGTCTACCAACATCACTTCATGCTAGATTTGTATCAGAACATTGTTGAATGTACCAGAGCTTCATCAGAGCATCTCTACATCCTGAAATGTTACAGAACAAAAACTAAACGACAAAAGTCAGCATGAACGAGTTAGAACATAAAATGTATATTCAAATACATGATATGTATCAGAGCCAAATGTATCAGAGCATTTAGGCTAAAAACGTGTATCAGAGCAAATAATGTATCAGAGCCATAACATTATATGTATCAAAGCAAATAGAATTTTGTCAGAACAGGATAGACAATGATATTCAAATTCTATTATTAGTGCTTCTGATTCATTCTTCTTTCTTGCTTCTGATTTCTGAAGCTTGATAGCACTCAGCTTGCTTCAGTTTCCATGGTTTTGCTTCTAGTGTTTGCTTTGAAGATTTTCTTCACTTCTCTGTACCTGCAAAACACTTAAACCATATAGAACTTGCAGTTCTTGTTAGTGAATGTGTGGGAGCCTTTACCCAGCAACTGATAGATTTAATCAAATCATTTATCATTTATCTTTCTCCCCCTTTTTGTCATAACATCAAAAAGAATATTTAAAACGATTCAGATGTATAAAACGACAAAAGAAAACACTGGAATGTGAAACAAAGAAACTTTTTCATTGATAAGCAAAAGATATTACACAAGGTTCCTATGTTTGACAAGCAGAAGCAGCAAGGAAAAGAAAACTACAAAGTAGAATTTCCAAAGAGGAAATGACTACAAAAATTAAAAGAAACAACATTCGGTCAAGAAACTCAACATAGAAGTTGAGTATATCTTCCCACAACTCAAGAAAGTCTTCTGTCTTTGGATGAAAGTTGATAACAACATCAAAGAAGAGTCTGACTTGAGAGGTATTAGAAGAGCCATCCCGAGATGCACAGAGATCTGTCGCCTTTGAGTCATGGAGCTTCAACAGGCTTAGGGAGAACGCTAGGTTTTGAGAGAAGAAAAGAAAAACGAGAGAGAGAGAGAAAAAAAAAAACTTTTAAGAGGAAAACAAAGAGATAGGAAACCAAAAACCATTTTGAAGAGTATTTAAAAGAAAATAAAGTGAAACGAATGATGAAAAGTATTTAATGTTACGTGACGTGAGGAGAGATAATAAAGACAAATGAGGTGACTGGCACAGTTACCTATGGTCGGCGTCCCTTCAACTGCACGCGCGCTTATCCATGAATAGTAACGACAGGTTTACCATCCCGAGATAAAACGTAACAGCTGTTTTGCTTTAAAAGAGGTTCTGAATCAACTTAGACAATGAAACGTTAGTAATAACCGAATCATAATTTCTAAAAGAATTTAATCAGAACTTCTGACAAAAAAAAATTTTCCTCATTCATTTCAGAAGATACTCATACATGAGAACTTCTTATCTTCTCATTCTGGGCATAAATCCATACTGATGTTCTTCAGAATGAACTTAAACCTATCTTCAGCCAGGGGTTTTGTAAAGATATCAGCCCATTGATGGTCTGTATCCACAAAGTTTAAAGAAATAACACCCTTCTGAACATAGTCCCTTATGAAATGATGTTTTATCTCAATATGTTTAGCTTTTGAATGAAGAATGGGATTCTTAGATAAACATATAGCAGAAGTATTATCACAGAATATAGGAATGTTACTCTCATATATCTGATAGTCTTCCAACTGACTTTTCATCCAGAGCATCTGTGTACTACAACCAGCAGCAGCAACATATTCTGCTTCTGTTGTTGATAGAGCAATAGTTGCTTGCTTCTTGCTGTACCAGGAGATCAAATGACTTCCAAGAAATTGGCAACTTCCTGAAGTACTTTTTCTTTCTATTCTGTCTCCAGCATAATCAGCATCGCAGAATCCTACTAAGTTGTATTCTTTAGATTTTCTGTAAACTAAGCCAACATTAGTAGTACCTTTCAGATACCTTAGAATTCTCTTAACAGCAGTTAAATGAGATTCTCTAGGATCTGATTGGAATCTAGCACACAAACAAACACTGAACAGAATGTCAGGTCTAGAAGCAGTCAAATATAGAAGAGATCCAATCATACCTCTGTATAACTTCTGATCTACCTTCTTACTTACCTCATCCTTACCTAGGATGCATGTTGGATGCATAGGAGTTTTGGCTTCTTTGCAGTCTAGAAGATTAAACTTCTTCAGAAGTTCCTTCACATACTTGGTTTGGTGAACGTACGTTCCTTCTGATGTTTGATTTATTTGTATTCCAAGGAAGTACTTGAGTTCTCCCATCATGCTCATTTCAAACTCAGCCTGCATAGACTTAGCAAACTCCTTTCCAAGTGTAGCATTAGATGTTCCAAAAATAATATCATCTACATATATTTGACAAATTAAAATATCCTTTTCAAAGGTTTTACAAAAGAGAGTAGTGTCCACTTTTCCTCTAGTGAAACCATTATCCAGAAGGAAAGAACTTAAGCGTTCATACCAAGCTCTGGGAGCCTGTTTCAATCCATACAATGATTTCTTTAGTTTAAAAACATGATTAGGAGACATAGAGTCTTCAAAACCAGGAGGTTGATGGACATAAACTTCTTCATCTATATAACCATTTAAGAAGGCACTCTTAACATCCATCTGATAGAGAGTGATGTTATGTTGAGTGGCAAAAGAAATTAATAGACGAATAGATTCTAACCTGGCCACTGGTGCAAAGGTTTCTGTATAGTCAATCCCTTCTTGCTGACTATAACCCTGAGCCACCAGTCTGGCTTTGTTTCTTACCACTTCACCTTTCTCACTGAGCTTGTTTCTGAAGACCCATTTTGTACCGATTATGTTGAATCCATCTGGTCTAGGAACAAGATCCCAAACATCATTCCTTGTAAACTGATTTAGTTCTTCTTGCATAGCAATTATCCAGTCTGGATCTTCTAGAGCATGATCAACAGAAGTTGGCTCGATCAAAGATACAAGACCTAATTGACAGTCTGCATTGTTCTTAAGGAATGCTCTTGTTCTGATTGGATCATCCTTCTTTCCAAGAATGACATCTTCTGAATGACCAGAGATGAGTCTGGATGATCTTCTGACAGATGGTTCTTCAGATATGCTTAGATCTTCCAGAGAAGCTGATACTTGGTCTTCAGATTCTTTGCTTCTGAGAAGCTCTGCTTCTGATGCGTTGCTTCTTGGCTCAACAACTTCTGATATGTCAATATCATAACCTGCAAAATTATCAAACTGCTTTGGTTTTTCAGAACCAAGCTTATCATCAAACCTGATATTGATTGATTCTTCTACAACCAATGTTTCAGTATTGTATACTCTGTAGCCTTTTGAGCGTTCAGAATATCCAAGAAGGAAACATTTTTGTGCTTTGGAATCAAACTTACCAAGATGATCTTTAGTGTTCAGAATAAAGCATACACATCCAAAAGGATGGAAATATGAAATGTTGGGCTTTTTATTCTTCCACAATTCATAGGGAGTCTTATTTAGAATAGGTCTGATAGAGATTCTATTCTGAATATAGCATGCAGTGTTTATTGCTTCTGCCCAGAAATGCTTAGCCATATTGGTTTCATTGATCATGGTTCTGGCCATTTCTTGAAGAGTCCTATTCTTTCGTTCTACAACCCCATTTTGCTGTGGAGTTCTAGGACAAGAGAAATCATGGGCAATACCATTTTCTTTGAAGAATTCTTCAAAGGATCTGTTCTCAAATTCACCACCATGATCACTTCTGACCTTTATGATTTTACACTCTTTTTCAGATTGAATCTGAATGCAGAAATCAAAGAACACTGAATGAGTCTCATCCTTGTGTTTTAAGAATTTTACCCAAGTCCAGCGGCTATAATCATCTACGATGACTAATCCATATTTCTTTCCTCTGACAGATGCTGTTTTGACTGGGCCAAACAGATCAATGTGCAAGAGTTCTAATGGCCTTGAGGTAGAAACAACATTCTTAGACTTGAATGCAGGTTTGGAGAACTTGCCCTTCTGACATGCTTCACAAAGAGCATCTGATTTGAATTTCAGATTAGGGAGTCCTCTGACAAGATTTAGTTTGTTAATCTGAGAGATCTTTCTCAAACTAGCATGACCTAATCTCCTGTGCCAGACCCACTGCTCTTCAGAAACAGACATAAGACAAGTCACCTTCTGACTCATAAGATCTTGCAGATCTGTCTTATAAATGTTGTTCTTCCTCTTGCCTGTAAATAGGATTGAGCCATCCTTCTGATTTACAGCCTTGCAAGACTCTTGATTGAAGATTATATCATAACCATTGTCACTCAATTGACTGATAGATAAGAGGTTATGTGTTAATCCTTCTACAAGAAGTACATTAGAGATGGAAGGAGAGTTACCAGACTTTATAGATCCAGAGCCAATTATCTTGCCCTTCTGATCTCCTCCGAACTTGACTTCTCCTCCAGACTTAAGCACCAGGTCTTGGAACATAGACCTTCTTCCTGTCATGTGTCGCGAGCATCCAGAGTCCAGGTACCATGACATGTTGTGCTTTGACCTTCTTGCAGCCAAGGATATCTGCAATGGGAATAATCTTATCCTTAGGTACCCACATCTTTTTGGGTCCTTTCTTGTTAGATTTTCTCAAGTTCTGTTTGAACTTGGATTTAGCATTGTAAGCAATAGGAGAAACAGCATGATAATTCTTAATGTGAGTTTCATGATATTTCCTAGGTTGTGTCACATGCTTCTTAGTGTGTGTAATGTGAAAACTTTGTGCATGTGAAGTGTGCCTAATATCATGTGAGTGGCCATACTTGAACTGATCATACAATGGCTTGTATGTAATTTTCATTTCATCAACAGGTTCAAGTTTGTATGGGGTTTCACCCTCAAAACCAATGCCAACTCTTTTGTTTCCAGACACAGCATATATCATAGAAGCTAGCTGACTTCTGCCAATACTTCTAGATAAGAACTTCCTGAAACTTAAATCATATTCTTTCAGAATATGGTTTAGACTGGGAGTGGATTTTTCTGAATCAGAAGGAGATCCAACATTATTGGATAATTTTAAAAGTTTTTCTTTTAATTCAGAATTCTCCAACTCAAGCTTCTTTGTTTCAAATTCAAATTGCTTTTTCAGCTTTTTGTATTTGAGACTAATCTGAGACTTGAGTTCCAGAAGTTCAGTTAGACCGGAAACTAACTCATCTCTAGTAAGTTCAGAAAATACCTCTTCAGAATCTGATTCTGATGTAGATTCTGATCCGTCATCTTCTGTCGCCATCAGCGCACAGTTGGCCTGCTCATCTTCTGAATCATCTTCTGACTCATCCCAGGTTGCCATAAGACCTTTCTTCTTATGAAACTTTTTCTTGGGACTTTCCTTCTGAAGATTTGGACATTCATTCTTGTAGTGTCCAGGCTCATTGCATTCATAGCACATGACCTTCTTCTTGTCAAATCTTCTTTCATCAGAAGATTCTCCACGTTCAAATTTCCTTGAACTTCTGAAGCCTCTGAACTTCCTTTGCTTGGTCTTCCAGAGTTGATTTAGCCTTCTGGAAATCATGGACAGTTCATCTTCTTCTTCAGATTCTGATTCTTCAGGATCTTCTTCTTTGGCCTGAAAAGCGTTAGTGCATTTCTTGATATTGGATTTTAATGCAATAGACTTACCTTTCTTTTGAGGCTCATTTGCGTCCAGCTCAATCTCATGACTTCTCAAGGCACTGATAAGCTCTTCCAGAGAAACTTCATTCAGATTCTTTGCAATCTTGAATGCAGTTACCATAGGACCCCATCTTCTGGGTAAGCTTCTGATGATCTTCTTTACATGATCCGCCTTGGTGTATCCCTTGTCAAGAACTCTCAATCCAGCAGTAAGAGTTTGAAATCTTGAAAACATCTTTTCAATGTCTTCATCATCCTCCATCTTGAAGGCTTCATACTTCTGGATTAAGGCTAGAGCTTTAGTCTCCTTGACTTGAGCATTTCCTTCATGAGTCATTTTCAAGGACTCATATATGTCATAGGCCGTTTCCCTGTTAGATATCTTCTCATACTCAGCATGAGAGATAGCATTCAGCAAAACAGTTCTACATTTATGATGATTCCTGAAAAGCTTCTTTTGATCATCATTCATTTCTTGCCTTGACAGCTTCACGCCTCTGGCATTTACAGGATGTTTGTAACCATCCATCAGAAGATCCCATAGATCACCATCTAGACCCAGAAAGTAACTTTCCAGTTTATCTTTCCAGTATTCAAAGTTTTCACCATCAAATACCGGCGGTCTAGTATAACCATTGTTACCGTTGTATTGCTCAGCAGAGCCAGATGTAGATGCAGGTGTAGGTGTAGTCCTTTCACTTTCATCAACCATCTTTTAAATGAAGCGTTTTTCTCTTCCTGAATCTTTTCTAAACACGGTTAAGTGCTTGCACCTTAGAACCGGCGCTCTGATGCCAATTGAAGGATAGAAAAACACTTAGAAAGGGGGGGATTGAATAAGTGTGACTTTAAAAACTTGGGCGATAAAAATAAATTGCACAATTATTTTTATCCTGGTTCGCTGTTAACGAAGCTACTCCAGTCCACCCCCGCAGAGATGATTTACCTCAACTGAGGATTTAATCCACTAATCGCACGGATTACAATGGTTTTCCACTTAGCCGCAACTAAGTCTTCCAGAGTCTTCTGATCACAACCTGATCACTCCAGGAACAACTGCTTAGTTCACTCCTAAGACTTTTTCTAGAGTCTACTGATCAACACGATCACTCTAGGCTTAGTTCACTCCTAAGACTTTCTGCTCAGCCAACTGCCAAGACTTCCTGCTCAGCCAACTGCTAAGACTTCCTAGAGTATACTGATCAACCGATCACTCTAGTTCCTTACAACTTAATGTAATCAATTCAAGAGTTTACAAATGCTTCTTAAAAGCGATAATCACAACTGTGATATTTCTCTTACAGTTTAAGCTTAATCTCACTAAAATATTACAACAGCAATGTAGTGAGCTTTGATGAAGATGAAGATTCTGAGTTTTGATTTGAACAGAGTTTCAGCAAGTTAATTTGAATTGTATTGGTGCAGAATCGTTAACCTTGCTTCTCATCAGAACTTCATATTTATAGGCGTTGAGAAGATGACCGTTGAATGCATTTAATGCTTTGCGTGTTCCGTACAGCTTTGCATTTAATGTTATACGCTTTTGTCAACTACCTCGAGCCTTGTTCACGCTGTGTCTACTGACGTAGCCTTTAGTAGCTTTAACGTTCCTTTTGTCAGTCAGCGTAGTCTGCCACGTGTACTTCCTTCTGATCTGATGTTTGTGAATACGACGTTTGAATATCATCAGAGTCAAACAGCTTGGTGCATAGCATCTTCTGATCTTTTGACCTTGAAGTGCTTCTGAGCGTGATACCATCTTCTGATCTTCAGTGCTTCTGATCTCATGTTCTTCTGATGCTTCCATAGACCCATGTTCTGATTCTGCTTCGACCATCTTCTGATGTCTTGCCAGACCATGTTCTGATGTTGCATGCTGAACCATTTGAGACACAACTTCTGAGCGCTGAATTATGCGTACTCTTTATATATTTCCTGAAAGGGAAATTGCATTGGATTAGAGTACCATATTATCTTAAGCAAAATTCATATTATTGTTATCATCAAAACTAAGATAATTGATAAGAACAAATCTTGTTCTAACAAGTATGCTTATTGACACTCTTGTGTCAGGTTCAGTGACTACTTCGTTTGCTTGTTTGGACTATCCAATCGATGTTTTTGATAGAGAATTCGGAATGGACTTAGTGTGCCTTCCGTTGGAACAACTCGATGTTTTTCTGGGAATGAACTGGTTATAATTCAATCGGGTTCCTATCAATTGTTTCACAAAGACGGTTATTTTTCCTGAAGACGTCAGTGTTGAGGACTTGGAGCTGACTGCTAGACAAGTGAAGCAGGCGGTTGAAGACGGGGCTGCCGTATTTATGTTGATTGCATCTTTGGAAGCGAAAGGAAAAGCGGTGAGTAGTGAATTACCGGTAGTGTGTGATTTTCTGGAAGATTTTCCAGAAGATGTGAGAGAGTTACCACCTGAGAGAGAGGTCGAGTTTGCTATTGAAATGATTCCTGGAACGAGCCATGTGTTGATGGCGCCTTATCGTATGTCGACATCTAAATTGGCTGAATTAAAGAGTCAATTAGAATAATTACTTGAGAAGGAATTTATTCATCCAAGTGTTTCGCCTTGGGGTTTGCCGGTGTTGTTGGTAAAGAAGAAAGAAGGTTCGACGAGACTGTGTGTGGATTATAGACAGCTGAATAAAGTCACTATCAAGAATCGGTATCCGTTGCCAAGGATTGATGATTTGATGGATCAACTGATTGGGCGTGCGTATTCAGCAAGATTGATTTGAGGTCTGGATATCATCAAATTCGTGTGAAGGCAGATGATATTCAAAAAACTGCATTCAGAACGAGGTGTGGTCATTATGAATATACAGTGATACTGTTTGGAGTTACTAATGCACCTGGTGTTTTTATGGAATATATGAATAGGATTTTTCATCCTTATCTTGATAAGTTTGTCGTGGTGTTTATTAATGACATTCTGATATATTCTAAGAATGAAGAAGAGCATGCGGATCATCTTAGAGTTGTATTAGAATTGCTGAAAGAGAAGAAGTTATATGCGAAGTTGTCGAAGTGTGAGTTCTGGTTGAGTGAATTAAGTTTTCTTGGTCATGTGATTTCCAAGAATGGTATTATCGTAGATCCTGCGAAAGTAGAAGCGGTATCTTAGTGGGAAGCTCCGAAGTCCGTTTCCGAGATTCGTAGTTTTCTGGGTCTTGCGGGCTACTATAGAAAGTTCATTGAAGGATTTTCAAAGTTAGCATTGTCGTTAACTAAGTTGACAAGGAAGGGTCAAGCATTCATTTGGGATTCGAAATGTGAAGAAGGATTTCAAGAGTTGAAGAAGAGGTTGACTAGTGTGCCTATTCTGATTTTGCTGAACCCGGCAGAATCTTTTGTTGTGTATTGTGATGCTTCATTGATGGGATTAGGAGTTGTACTAATGCAGAATCAACAAGTAGTGGCTTATGCGTTGAGACAACTCAAAGTTCATGAAAGGAATTATCCGACTCACGATTTAGAGTTGGCAGCGGTGGTATTTGTGTTAAAATTATGGAGGCATTATCGGTATGGTTCGAGGTTTGAAGTATTCAATGATCACAAGAGTCTGAAGTATCTCTTTGATAAAAAAAATCTTAATATGAGGCAAAGAAGATGGTTAGAGTTTCTTAAGGATTATGATTTTGGATTGAATTATCATCCGGGTAAAGCAAATGTTGTTGCTGATGCGTTGAGTAGGAAGTCTTTACATATGTCTATGCTAATGGTGCGAGAATTGGATTTAATTGAGCAATTCCGAGATTTAAGTTTGGAATGTGAAGGTACTTCTAATAGTATTAAATTGGGTATGTTAAAGCTGACAAGTGGTATCCTTGATGAAATTAGAGAAGGTCAGAAAGCTGACGTTGAGTTGGTTGATAAGTTGACTTTAATTAATCAAGGTAAAGGAGGTGAATTTAGAATTGACGAGAATGGTATAATGAGGTTGGGTGATCGGGTTTGCGTCCCTAATGTTGCCGAACTGAGGAAGAGTATTCTTGAAGAAGGACATCGTAGTGGATTGAGTATTCATCCTGGTGCTACCAAGATGTATCATGATCTAAAAAAGTTGTTTTAGTGGCTGGGAATGAAAAAGGAGATAGCTAAATTTGTTTATTCTTGTCTGACTTGCCAAAAGTCAAAGATTGAACATCAGAAGCCGTATGGAGCTATGCAACCATTGTTTATTCCGGAATGGAAGTGGGACAGCATATCTATGGACTTCGTTTCGGGGTTACCAAGGACGGTGAAGAATTGTGAAGCCATCTGGGTTATCGTGGATAGACTGACGAAATCTACTCACTTTATACCGATGAGAATGGATTATCCGATGGAGAAATTAGCTCAGTTGTATATTGAGAAGATAGTGAGTCTGTATGGTATTCCTTCGAGTATCGTGTTGGATAGAGATCCAAGGTTAACTTCAAAATTCTAGGAAGGTTTGCAGAAAGCTTTGGGTACTAAGTTGAGATTGAGTTCTGCTTATCATCCGCAGACTGACGGTCAGACAGAAAGAACGATTCAATCGTTAGAAGATTTGTTGCGTGCTTATGTGTTGGAAAAAGGCGGTGCTTGGGATAGTTACCTACCCTTGATTGAGTTTACTTACAACAATAGTTATCATTCGAGTATAGGTATGGCTCCGTTTGAGGCTTTGTATGGTCGAAGGTGTAGGACACCGTTATGCTGGTATGAATTTGGTGAAAGTGTTGTAATTGGGCCAGAGATTGTTCAAGAAACTACGAAGAAGATTAAGATGATTCAGGAGAAGACGAAGGCTTCTCAGAGTCGTCATAAGAGCTACCACGATAAGAGGCGAATAACACTTGAATTTCAAGAGGGAGATCATGTGCTCCTGAGAGTTACTCCTACGACTGGTGTTGGTCGAGCTTTAAAGTCAAGGAAGTTGACGCCGTGATTCATTTGTCCGTTTCAGATTACGGAGAGGGTGGGAGAAGTAGCTTACCGTATTGCTCTACCGCCGACACTTGCAAATTTGCACGATGTGTTCCATGTGTCGCAGTTGAGGAAGTATATTATTGATCCCTCTAATGTGATCCAAGTGGATGATGTACAGGTGTCATACCCCAAAATTTGCCCATACTATTTCTCTTATTCAAATTCAAAATCAAGGCACATGGCTCTAAGACACCCCTCCTAAACAAGGTCCAAGGAATTAGGGTTTTGTTGTTCTGAGGAAAAATCGATGGATCAAAGGCTCCTATGCATCTCACATGGTCTATGATATTCCAAACTATTTCCATGACAAAATTCAGGGCTCAATTCAAAAGATTGATTACTCAATTGCTCAAAAAAGTCAACAGTCGACTAATTTGACCTAAAAGTCAACTGTAGTCAAAGTACAGTCAAAACTCCTGATTTTTTGTCAACATCCTTATTTTGAAGTATCATTCACCATTTGATCAAGGATTGATCATGGTTCATCAAGGAAAGATCAGAAATCAACAATTTCAAAAGTTTCTAAATTAGGGTTTTCATAGGAGAAAGTCAACTGAACTTTGACCAGCCATAACTCCTACATGGAACATCAGAAATTTCCCATCCAAAGCTCATTTTGAAGGAAACTGAATTCCCTACAATTTTGTCTCTCACATGCCAAGTCTAAAAATGCTTCATTTGAGAGATATGACTTAAAACATTATAGGTCCTTTTTGAAAGTCAACCAAAAGCAGTTCTTTGTCAAAGCCCATATCATCAAGATAAAATCCTCAAATGGAAAAAAGTTTCCAAAGTGGCTTGTAGAGGACATCATGAGGTTTCCAAAAAGTCCTAGAACTCCTCCATATCTTGAAAATTGAAGGAGATATGCCTTATCAAAGTTGGACAATTTTCTAGAGAAAAATGTGAAACAAAAGGGCTTCAAAATGATTTTTCTTGCAAAGGAGCCCAACTTTTTATGGCCCAATCTTGATCCACAAGTCATCCAAGGCTTCAAATTTAATTGCCACAAAAATATTATGAATATTTGATTTTATGTGAATTTTTTTATTCATTTAAATCATATATTTAATCAATATTTGAAGAAAAATTGAAAAGATTGGATTCTCTTTTAATTTCAACCATAACCAATCATCAATAATATTCCATAATCATATAAATTTCGTGCAATTAAGTTTAAGAATGATTGAATCAAATATTGGACAAATTTAGTAAGAATTCCAAATCAAATTTTTCCAAATTGCCAATCATTGATTCAAAGGGATTCAGTCCATAATAGTTGACCTAAAAGCAAGCATTATAAATACATAGACCATTCAGATGCAAGGTTTCACGAAAATCTCTACAAAAAGAACCCTAATCCGAGCACCAAACTTCAAGAAAAAACTCAAATCGGTTTTGGAGATTGGAGGCGTTTCAAAGAGTTTCAAGCATTCCAATAGATTCCTTAGACAATTCTAAAGGTGTCCAGATCATTCACATCAAGTCATACGCTCAGAATCATCTTCCATTGCTTACGGTTTGTCAAAACTTAAATTGGATCGATTCTGTAAATTCATGCATCAATATTCAAATTCAATTGCATATATGTGTTTGCTATAATGTATTGATCGTTTCGGGAGTCTTAATTGCGTTTCTATGCACGTTTGAGCCAAACACCATTGTTAGGGTTCTTTGGCCTCAAATTAGGGATTCTAGCTGCAGGTAAAATTAGGATCAATGGATGCCACGGTTAGATTCGTGAGGTCTGGACGATCCTGACCATGGCCTAGCGAAAAATTTATTTGTGTTTTAGGTGGTATTCGCTATTTGCAGGTGAAGAAGGCTACGATCGCAAGTCGTAGCAAAACCCTAGCTAATATTTGCAGGATTTTGGTGAGGAAGACGACTACGTGTTGTCGTCTGATTGGCCCGGTTTCAAATAAAAGGGCGCGCAACATCTTTTGCTTGTTTAGGGATCCGGTGCATCTCGTCCCTGCTGGGCCACCATGCATCCTTTCCTGACAGCCATCAGATGTCATTAATATCTCATCTAATGGACCAAAGCCTGCAGGTGCATCATGGATCTCACGCGTGCGCCACATAGGATCAAAAGTTAAGATTTTTGCAAATTTTTTTATTTTTAATTACATGATCCCATATTTATTTTATTTAACATATATATATGTATGTTTATATAATAGTTTTTTTTTCATAAACTAGTTTTTTTACTAAAATTCTTTTTCTTTTACAAATGATATAATAAAATATTTATGTTAATTATTTTAATTATGTTATTAAATTGTTTTCTTTTATTCAAATAATTTTGTAAAATCATAATTAATTTCTTTTAATTAATAAAAAAATTATGGTAAGGGCATATATATTATCGAAATTTATTTTTCCATCGATTTAATTAATTAGGTTGAAAAACCAATAATTAATTAAATCGATTATTTATTCTGTTAATTTTATTTAATTCGTACCATAATCAGGGTTTACGAAGATCACTCCCTACACTGAAATTTTCTTGTTGTACAGTTTTTTTTAGGGTTAGCACCAGGATTTCCCCCGACTACGAACCATATCAGATCAAAGCTAAGTCCCCGATTCTATTTCTTTTTTACATTTATTTTTGCCTTTTAATTTAATATATATCTTTGCCTTTAATTTTAAATAATTATTTTTGCCTTTTAATTTCAATTATTTATTTTTGCATTTGTGATCAATGAACTGGCCATGCACTCACCCCTTTGTGTTTGTTTTTCCTTTTCCAATTTTTTCCAGGGATAGCCAACCGTCAAAGCTCAATTAGTCAGTAACCCTAAAACTTAATTTATTTTTAATTTTTAATTATTACTTATGCCAAACCCTATTAGGGTTTAAATTTATTCATTTTCTCCCCATCCCTATAATATTTTTGTATCTGCTCTGAGGTTGTATTGTGTGGCCTTGAAGGCACTTAAATCTGTCATATTATATTATTGTGTGGTTAGTAATCCTAGGGAGTGGTAACCCTGAATTGAATTAGAATCACCTAATTACAAGATAATATAATTGAATCTGATCACGTGATTGTTGCACCCACGCACCTTTTATGGTACACCTCTTGTTGCCTGTTGCATGTTGCCTGTTGCCTTGTGTTTTAAAATGCAGAATAGCCAAGTCCCTCGAATACGAGGATACCTCAGCAATGTTGCCATCAGTTCATTCAAAGATCATAAGTCCCTAATGATGCTGCCTTCGATTCGCCAAATATGATCTCGTCCCTCGAAGTTGCCTACGAAGTGCTGAGGTATCCTCTGGTTGCCTAAACGAAAGGCTATTCTGATCCTTCCCTCAGACTACCTGCCTCCTCTTTTGGCGAACGATAATTCGACGACCCTTCAACTTCCAAATAAAAGGACTTCCTTACCCTCCAATGGTATGGACAGCCCTGAAAGGCTAAAAGAACATTTTTCATCTAACCAGGTAATTTGCCCCTAATTGCTTTGCTCTGGTTTAAAAAATATTTTTCTTACACTTTTTCATAAACCTTCAAAAAGGCTACGCTCATTTACGAGCTAAAGTCCTTATTTCTTCTCTTTCTACATTTCTAAACTTTTTGTTTCAAAGAGCAAAGCAATTAAGAGCCCATGGAAAACCATGGATGCAAAGGGTGCCTTACACCTTCCCTTTGCATAAATTACCCCCCAAACTCAGTTTTTATTTAAAAGGTTTTTCTTGTTCTTTTAGCCTTTCTGTTAATTTGGATAAAATAAAAGTCGGTAGCGACTCTTGCTTACCGCGACATTTCAATAAAGTCAGTTCACCGTATTACAGAACTGGCGACTCTGCTGGGGATGCTTTCGAATAAAATAGGGGTTACCTTAAAGTTTAGGATTCACTTAAATGTTTTCACTTGTTTGATTTGTTTGTTTTATCTTTAAAGGCTGTTTTGGGTATTCTGCTGTGTGAAAGATCCTACACCCGGATCTAGTGTACCTTAGGTATGTGGCAATAGACCAGGGATGTTATACGACATGTATCGTTATGGTTGAACTGGTGGCCACCGTTAGTGCGACGCTTTGGTTTGTCCTGATGGCCCTTGAATCTGATCGATGAGACATTTGGCTACCGCGTGGTGTCATGAGCACTAATTCGCCTTTAGAACCTTAGTTGAACTTGACTCTGACTTATAAGAAGTAGCGAGATGGCTGACTTTGGATTCCTGACTGAAGTCGGTTGATACTCGATGCTACACTCATTGAGATTGGACTCTAGGGATGCTTTTGGCTGGCCGATTGAGCGCTATGTTGAGACAATGCCCGCGAGAAAGATCAGGGATATGAGCACCATAGAACCCGGTTACTATTTAGGACAGGTTGAACCAACTAAACGCAAGGAAGGAGGGTACACGCCTATGGACCTCATGCAAGCTTGACCTTAAGGCAATTGTGTGACCTGTTTGTGATTATTATCTACTTGGCATCATGACATCATGACATCATGGCATATCATATCCACTAACGATTTCAAGGACCTAGAAATTTATCTTTGTGTTGTTTTGTAGGACATGGCCTTCACTACTAGGGATTATGTACGACTCAACTTTGTGGGGATACCTTCTGAGCTTAAGTAACTTGTCTTAAATGTTCCTGGAGATTCTAGGTTCGCTGAAAGACATGGTTATCTACTCCGATTGGTTACTTCTCCATTTGAAGAAGATATGATGAGGGTCCTATGCCAATTCTTTGACCCTGAGCATCATTGCTTCATGTTCCCAGATTACCAATTGGTACCTACTTTGGAGGAGTTCTCGGATTTACTTGGTATACCCATCTCTGATCATTTGCCTTTCACTGGTTTGGAGAACACTCCAAAGCCCGAGACTATTGCTGCTGCGTTACATCTAAAGAGATCATACATTGCCTCTAACTGGGACACTAAGAATGGGGTCGAAGGTATCTCATCCAAGTTCTTATTTGGGAAAGCTCGACAATTCCTGAAAGTCATGAGTTACCACGCCTTTGAAGATATTTTGGCTTTGTTGATATATAGTTTGGTATTGTTTCCTAATCCTGATCAATTCATTAATGTGCACGCAATCAAGATCTTCTTGACTCACAATCCGGTACCTACATTACTTGGAGATATTCTACACTCTCTTCACTCTCGTATTATGAAGAAGCGAGGGAGACTTGAAGAAGTTTTATTTTTATTTTATTATTATTGTTTATTATTTAGTTGTTTTTTTTGTAAGCCTAAAAATGGCAAAGAACCATAATTACAATTTAATTATTACTAATAAAATTTGTTTCTTTTCTTTTGTTTAAACAAATTTAAATTTCAAGGTCCTTGAAAACATTGCATATGCATAATCATACCATTCATAAACATTACATCACAAGTTTTATAAAATAAATACCTCATCTTTCCGCTATTTATTTCAGTGAGAGAATGGATCTTGAACAATCTGTGAAAAATCTCCAAGCTCAGAATGCTAAATTTTAAGCTTTGATCCTGAACTTGTCCAAAGGGCAAGATGAGCTGAAATCCCTTCTGACTAAGAAGGAAAAGAAGAACAAGAAACCCAAGGGTGTTCTCAACCTGGGAAGAAGATTCAAAGGTCCTCTCAAAAATCCTGAAGAAGCTGAAATTCCCAAGGAAGAAAAAGAAGATGATGATGCTAGTATCAAGACCAACGCTGGAAGCAATGTAGGTTCCGCTAATCAAGATGATGATGAGGGAGACTATTTCCATGAAGAAGACTATGCTAATTAGAAGTACAAGCTACTAGAAGAGCGTCTGAGAAACATGGAAATTCAGAAGGTACCTGGGTTGGATTTTGAGGAACTAGGACTCATTCCTAGAGTCGTTATTCCTCCAAAGTTCAAGACTCCAGTTTTTGCTAAATATGATGGAGTCTCCTGCCCTAAGATGCATCTGAGATTGTATGTGAGGAAGATCCAACCTCATACTGAAAATAAAAGACTGTGGATTCATTTCTTCCAATAGAGTTTGTCTGGAACTCAACTAGAGTGGTATTATCAGCTGGAGAATGCCAATATCCGCACTTGGGAAGACATGGCTGCTGCTTTCTACAAGCAATATCAATACAATGCTGACCTGGCACCAACTCGCATGCAACTACAAAGCATGTCTATGGGACCTAAGGAAAGTTTCAAGGAGTATGCTCAAAAGTGGAGAGACCTAGCTGGAAGAGTCCAATCGTCCTTGACTGATAGGGAATTGGTGGACATGTTCATGGGCACGCTAACTGGGCCGTTCTATAGTCACTTGCTGGGTAGTTCCTCATCTGGTTTCACCGATCTCATATTGACTGTAGAACGTGTGGAAAGCGGTATTTGAAGTGGGAAGATTCAAGTATGCACATCTTCTGGTACTGCAAAGAAGCCCTATCATGGAAGAAACGAGTCTAATGTTGTTCATAGTCAGAGGGGCCGTAATAAGAATGATCAGAACCAATCTGTTGGAGTTGTTCTCATCTCTACACTAACACCTCAACAAGCTCCTAGACAAGGGTATCAACATAGGCCAGACACACCTAAAAGGAAATTCACTAAAATCAACATGTCTTTATCTCAAGCCCTGCAACATTTGTTGAAGACCAATCTGATCACCATAAGAGATCCTCTAAAGAACGTCACTACTACGTCTCCAAACTATGATCCTAATGCAAAATGTGTGTATCACTCTAATAGCCCTGGACACACTGCTGATAATTGCTGGGCATTGAAAAATAAGATCCAAGACATGATAGATGCTGGTGAAATCGAGTTTGATCCGCTAGAGACTCCTAATGTCATCACTGCTCCTATGCCAAAGCATGACAAAACTATTAATGCTATCATAGACACAATCCATGTCTATGATGTGAGAGATCTGTCAACACCTCTCCCTGACATCAAGAGAAAGCTGCTGCAAGCTGGTTTATTTCCAGGTTGCGACCCAGGTTGTTATTACTGTGCATCCCTACCTAATGGTTGTGAGAATCTAAAAAGAGGTATCCAAGGCTGGATGGATCGTGGCACTATCAGATTTGAGAAGATTCCTTCTATTGAGAATTTGTGCAAAGGTTTCTCCCGTGGCTTGAAGATCGAAGATGTGTCTGTAATTTCAAGAGCTCCGCTAAAGATCCCTACTAAGGCTCCTTTCAAAATTTCTGCTGAACCCCGTGTGGCTCCGATTATTATTACTAAACCTGGTCCAATGCCATATTCTTCTGATAAAGCTATCCCTTGGAATTATGGTGCCGAGGTCTATATTCAAGGAGTCAAACAAGAACTCATAGCTAACAAAGTTTCTGCAGACGCCAATCCTGATGTGGGCAATATTGCTGAAACTAGTAAAGTGACAAGAAGTGGAAGAGTGTTTTCTCCAGAGATCTCTCCAAACATTGCTTCACCTGCTGTTACAACTATTCCTAATCAAAATACTGATACTCAAGGTAAAGGGCCTTTACATGAACCTATCCAGACAACAGTTGAGACCGTTGCTGAAAATCCATCTTCTGAAGACGCAAATGAGTTCCTGAAGATCATCCGCAAGAGTGATTACGACATTGTTGAACAAATGGGGCATACTCCTTCCAAGATTTCTATGCTGTCACTCCTAAGTTGCTCCAAGACTCACGCCAAGGCTATGATGAAATTTCTAGAGGCTGCTCATGTGCCACAAGAGATTTTTGTCACACAACTCGAGAATTGTATTGCAAACTTGACGACAGATAACTACCTTGGGTTTTTTATGCTGATCTGATTCCTAGTGGAAAGAATCATAACAAGGCGCTACATATCTCTATTGAATGTGGGGGCACCACTCTGGCTCATATACTGGTTGACAATGGCTCGTCTCTGAATGTGCTACCCAAGATGGTGTTAGACAAACTCAACCCTGACGGAATTGAGCTGAAATCCAGTGATGTGATAGTAAAAGCTTTCAATGGTACAATGAGTACTGTATATGGCAAAGTGGACCTCCCGATCAGGGTAGGTTCCCAGACTTTCCATACTGTGTTCTATGTGATGGACATTCGTCCCGCTTATTCTTGTCTACTTGGGCGCCCTTGGATACATGGGGTAAATGTTGTGACTTCAACTCTCCATCAGAAACTGAAATATCCAGCGAAAGGCAAGATTGTCATTGTGTATGGTAAAGAGGAGTATGTGGTGAGCTTCATAGATGAGACCAAGTATGTTGAATTCACTGGAGAAGCTTTTGAATCTCCCCGTCAGGCGTTCGAATTGGTCCCTAAAGTGGTTCCTGAGACTAAGCCTATCTATACTGCTCCCAAAGTTACTAGGGTTCCTCCTACAATGGCTTCTCTGAAAGATGCTAGGGCTGTGGTAGAAGAAGGTGGCTGCACTATCTGGGGGCAATTACCTGACATTCCGTACAAATCCAACAAATGGGGTTTAGGCTGCACTGCTAAAGATCAGAAAGGAGAACAACATCCTCGTCCAGAAGGTTTGAAGTATCATTTCATCAACAAAGGAGTCAACGCCATTGAAGAAGATGAAGATAATTGCAACCTAGACAAGTGGATCTTTCCTACATCAGACAAGGGGCTGGACAACTGGAAGACTGAAGACATTGTCTCTATCTCCTATAGTCAGGAGTAATTGTCGTTCTTAGTTTTGTTTTTGTTTTCCTTTATATTTCCAATTTAGATTTCTGTATTTCATTAAACAATAAACTTTAAAGCCATGTGTCCTGCCCGAGGCACAATGGTCTATTGTTAGGGCTTGTCATTTCATAAGCATATTTTCATTCAATAAAACATTGGACGTTTCGTATTCAAAATTGTGTGTTCGCTCTTTATTTTTCTTCTTTACTTTTCTATAGCTATGTGTTCTTACACACACCCACATATTGCACTGCAGATCCATATCCACTCTGGATCCTATTGATAACGACTCTGCTATTGCTAAATATGACTTTGAAAATCCGATCTACCAAGCTGAGGATGAAGGTGAGGAAGATTGCGAAGTGCCCCGAGAACTTTCCAGATTACTAGAGCAAGAAGAAAAAACTATACAGCCGCACGAAGAGCCAATTGAGGTTGTGAATATAGGCACTAACGAAGAAAAGAAAGAAATCAAGATAGGGGCCGAATTAGAGGATGTTGTCAAACAGAGGTTAATTCAGATGTTACGAGACAATGTTGAGATCTTTGCTTGGTCCTACGAAGATATGCCTGGGCTCGATACTGATATTGTGGTTCATCGTCTACCTATCAAAGAAAACAGTCCCCCGGTTAAACAGAAGTTACGAAGAAGCAGACCTGACATGGCTCAGAAGATCAAAGAAGAAGTTGATAAACAGTTCAATGCCGGTTTCTTGAAGGTTGTGAGTTATCCACCATGGATCGCTAATATAGTACCGGTACCTAAGAAAGACGGAAAGGTCAGAATGTGTGTAGACTACAGAGACTTGAATCGAGCAAGTCCCAAAGACGATTTCCCATTACCACATATTGATATCCTAGTTGACAGTACTGCGTAATGTAAAGTATTTTCTTTCATGGATGGTTTCTCAAGTTATAATCAGATCAAGATGGCACCCAAAGACATGGAAAAGACAACTTTCACTACTCCTTGGGGCACCTTCTGTTATAAGGCCATGCCATTTGGATTGGAGAACGTAGGGGCAACGTATCAACGTGCTCTGTTTCATGATATGATTCACAAAGAGATAGAGGTCTATGTCGATGATATGATTGCAAAGTCCAATACTAAAGAAGAACATCTGGTCCACCTGCAGAAGTTGTTTGATAGGTTGAAGAAATACAAGCTGAGACTGGTCGCGACTTTACGTGTCTATTAGTCGGGATAACTGCAAGTGCACAGTCGTGTCGTGTAGTTTTAAAAGATATCGAATCCACAGGGACTATAAATTGACCTACCGTTATCTAAAGTTACTATGTAAAGCTAAGGCTAATGATATTTGGGTTTTTTATAAATGGGGAAACTAAAGTCCTAAATCTAAATAAAATATAATAACAAACGGATATCAGTATGTATTTCATCTAACTTAGGTGATCCGAAGGTCCATTGGCTATGTTGTTAATTCAATTAAAGATCTTTATTAATTCTATTAATTAAAAGTCCTCCTCTCAAACTGTCGCTCTGTTGATTTAGACTACTATCCTAACTCTTAATGTACGCTTTCGCCATCCCATTAGATTTAGAAAAGCTTTTTGAAAACAACATAGTTAATAAAATGCTTGTTTTATGAAATCGTTATCTATTTAAATCTCCTAATCTCAAACTCTCGCTCTGTTGACTCGAAACATGCTAATATCCCTAATGTACGCTTTCGCCATCCCGTGCGGGTGTAAAAACACTTTTTGAAAATAAATAAGTTCTAATTAGTTTTAATACGCTTTCGCCATCCTTAAAACTAATGTCCTATGTCTACTATCCAGTTAAAGATCTCAAACTTTCGCTCTATTGATTTTAACCTTTGACCGTCTTAACTCCTCAAACTTTCGCTCTATTGGTGTTAAGACTTACTAATTAAATTAGACATACAAACCAAAAACAAGTGATATTTAATAAAACATAATTAAGCCAATTTATTTCAGATCCCTACGGTTAAATTACTTTACATACCGATATCTTAATAAATTAGCCAGACATATTAATATGGTTAAATCATGCATAAATAAATTCGGTTCATAATATTAGGCATATTAATTGGCATATAATATATCATGCAATAAATATAAATAAAGGCGGTAAATAATAAACCTGAATAATATAAATCTGAAATAAAACTTGAATCTTGGAGTACTTGAACTTCCACCACAGGTTGGTTGGATTGTTCTTCAGAAATTATTCGGCGTAAATTAAACAAGGAAATAAAAACTGAATCTAACGTAAGGTTAGATCCGTTAAAGGTTCACAATAATTTCTGGTGTAGAAATTATTGTGAGAAAAGATGAACAAAAATTAAAAACAATTACTGGAAGAGTAAAATGCTGGAATGAAAATAATACTGAAAGCTATGGCTGGGACTAAGCATGGTCCAACCCTTTTTACGTGAACATCTTGTCCTTTATATAGTGCTACCTTGTAACTTCTGTTCCGTAAAACGTGGCCTTAAACTTCCTGAAGTGTAGCCCACTTTGACTTAGAGCGTGGCATGAAAATAGGAGAATTGAAGAAGTCATTGAGACGTGCGTCTCAATTGGTTCACAGCGTGGCCCTCAAAAGTAGGAGACGGGCGTCTCCATTTAGTGGGCCCTTGGAATGTTTTGATTGGAGAAGGACGTCTCAATCCGGCCCAAAATACGCATGCCGGTCGTCTCCATTATATATATAATGACATGTCCGTCTCCATTATATATATATATATATATATATATATATATATATATATATATATATATATATATATATATATATATATATATATATATATATATATATATATATATATATATATAGTGCATGCTTTACATAAATGTGACTACGTCACATTCTTGTTTATGTATATTTATATATATATATAAACATGGGGCGGGCCCACCTCCTATATATATATATTATATATAATATATATATTATATATAATATATATTATATATAATATATATATTATATATAATATATATTATATATAATATTATATATATATATATATATATATATATATATATATATATATATATATATATATATATATATATATATATTATTTTCTTCATTTCTTCTTTCTTTGTGGTTTGGGCTTGCATCTTTGCACAATTGGGTCTTCTTTGCACCTCCTTTTCACTTCAGCACCCATTTTTCATCTTTTTGGCACAATTAGTAGTCATTTTATCTCCATTTCTTCTCCTTTTCACAAATAGTCCTCAAAACGAACATAAAACCTAAAACAATGAAAATACCAGCATAATACCAACATAAAACAACATAATTAAGATAAAATAGGGAAATAATATATGTAAATCAAGCCAAATATGTGATACATTTTTCGCGTTATCAAATACCCCCACACTTAAACTATTGCTTGTCCTCAAGCAATCAACCACACTGTAAAAGAAAATGATTAAGCAAGATTCGAAACAAGGGCATGACACAACTCCTAATCATATTTGTGATAGGCAAATGTTACATCGATAGGTAGTATATATCAACACCAAGGATACCGTGACGACACAATGTTCAAAAACTCCATCCTTATGCAAACCAATTCGAATTATGCCATTATAACTCAACCTATATCTCTCGTTTTCCTTTCGCTCCTTTTCATTCAAGCGCAATCACATTAAGCCCGTTATCCGTACACTCACATAGTAGGGGAATCGGTTAGCGACTATGATCCTTTTTCTTTAGCACGGGGTTCTGGTTTTTTAAATGGCGAAGCCCCATATTTCCCAACTGCGGTTGCGGGGGATCAGACTGTAGTCCACCCTACCAAGCCCAGTACCAGTGACCTCTAGGCCAACCAACAGTGGGTGCTAATTATTAAATCCTTATATGCGTAACAACCGTTGGGCTAAATGACCGGGTGAGGGTCACCTAACTTAGAGGGTTATTTTTTTTCAATCAAATCATTTATCTATTAAAAACAGGATCATTCACTTATATTCATCGACTCCCTACGTAGTTTGTGCTTAAGATGGTGCCGACTGCTAATATAAACTACTTAAGAGCTACTTTAAAAACTTGAGCCTAAGGTCTCGACATAATGGGCATCCAAATTGATATCACATAAAGAGGGGGTTTAGGGTTTCAGGACGGTATCGATGTTGTTGAAACATCTCCAAGTCTTTCTAACAATGCCTAAAGTGTGACAACCTCTATACTTTCAGAGTGTGTATGCCATGCGTCAAAATTCAAATTTTTAGTTGGAGGTTAAAATTTTCAAATTTTGGGGAAATTCGATAACAACAGAAAATCATATATAAAGACTCGACAACACAACTAGAAGACGATAAATAAAGTAATAAATGAAAGCGGTAAAGCTTCTCCCCCACACTTAAACCAAACATTGTCCTCAATGTTTTGATCTAAGGTGGAGAAGAAAAGACAGAACCTATATGGATGCTACCGGCGTTCCATCACGACCAAATCCACTCCGCGTTCGGAGGAAATACCTTCTCCTATCATACTCATCAATTATGTCACCACCAGCAGCAACACTCGTAGGAATGCGCGTGGAGACCTGCTCATCTTTGAGACAATCGTCTATAGATTTTTCGCCTAGATATGGTTGAGACGTGACAAGCGATCCATACTTTTATTATCTGCAAATTCAAACAATAAAAGGAAAATATTAAATAGAAAACTCGTGGGTTGCCTCCCACGCAGTGCTTTGTTTAATGTCGATAGCTCGACGGCTTAAGAGTGCAAGCACTCAAGGTGGTTCTCTCGAGAATGACTCCTCGGTTGAAATTTTAGCAAACCTCGTTTTCCATGGCCACTTATCAAGCCATCTCACATATCCCTCACCTTTTCTTTTCTTTCTTCTTTGGGGTGGTTCATTCATTTGAAATCGCGGTGGCGGTTCTGGATCTATCAAAGGTTTCAGCTTTTCAAGTTCGGGCTTAGTGATATTATCCACCACCTCAAAGATTAACCTTACCCTCTTATCACTAATGATATCCTTAGTTTCATGGTCGTCTAAATTTCTCTTTTTATGCAAGACTTCAAATAAGGGTACATTAGTGTGGATATTTTCCAATATCTTCACATACATTATGGATTTGGAGTCTACCTTAGCTTCCACAAAACTTTGCGGGAAAGAAATCGGTGGGGTATAGGGAAAAGGAATAACAATAGGTGTTTCCCTCTCCACCTCTTCTACAACCTCCCTTTCAGATGGTGTTGGTGGATTTTTCCCAGTCTCCACTCTTTTCTCGCTAGAAATCTCTTCAACCACACTATCACTCTCCTCAATCTCATAATCACTCTCCTCAATCTCATTATCACTCTCCTCAGGAATTTCAATTTGTTCTTCACTAATGGTTATGTCAATATACCCCTCAAGTAAGTCTCCTAGTGGCTTTTGTTCAAGTTGGGCGATTTGAGTCTCTAATGCCATGTTGTGAGTCTCGAGGGACTCAACCATAGTGGTCAGTTGCCTAAGGGTTTCATTGTTTTGAAGACTTTGTTTGATAAACTCTTGGTTTTGAACGGTTTGTGTCTCTACAAAGTGCTCCATCATGGCTTCTAATCTAGAGTGAGTTAGCGTCTCGTCGGGATCCTCCATTGATGTTTCGAAGTTAAAATTATGGGATTCTTGAGGTTCTTCAAAGGGAGCTAGCGTTGCGTTTTGTGTTTCCTCAAAGTGCTTCGTCATCATAGATTCTAGCCTAGAGAGAGTTTGTGCTTCAATGAATTCCTCCATTAAGATTTCGAGGTTGGATTTATGATAATCTTGCGACTCCTCGAAATGTTGGACTTGGTGATCGTAGAGAGAATTCGGTTGATGATAGGTTGGCGTTGCATTGAAGTCCTCTATTAATGCTTCGGGGTTAGAATTATAGGATTCTTGTGGTTCCTCGAAATATTGGGCGTGGTGATCGTATAGGAAATTCGGTTGAGGGTAGGTCTGGTTGGAGTTATAAAATTCTTGCGACTCCTCAAAATGCTGGGATTGGTGATTATAGAGGTAATTCGGTTGAGGATAAGCTAGTGTCGAATTGTAATCCCCAATTAATGTTTCGAGGTTTGGATTGTAGGTTTCTTGTGGTTCCTCGAAATGTTGATATTGGGAGTTGCAGAGGTAATTTGGGTGAGAATGAATTGGTGGCGCAGCATTGAAATTCTCCAATAGTATTTCGAGATCGGATTTATAGGATCCAGGTGATTCCTCGAAATACTGGGAGTGGGGGTTATAGAAAAAGTTTGGGTGATACATAGTAGTAAATGAAAAGAAAGAAAAAAAATGCCTTAGTCTCTACGGTGTAACAGCGAATTACGATATCGACTTGAATAGTCCCCGGCAACGGCGCCAAAAACTTGATCGCGACTTTACGTGTCTATTAGTCGGGATAACTGCAAGTGCACAGTCGTGTCGTGTAGTTTTAAAAGATATCGAATCCACAGGGACTATAAATCGACCTACCGTTATCTAAAGTTACTATGTAAAGCTAAGGCTAATGATATTTGGGTTTTTTATAAATGGGGAAACTAAAGTCCTAAATCTAAATAAAATATAATAACAAACGGATATCAGTATGTATTTCATCTAACTTAGGTGATCCGAAGGTCCATTGGCTATGTTGTTAATTCAATTAAAGATCTTTATTAATTCTATTGATTAAAAGTCCTCCTCTCAAACTGTCGCTCTGTTGATTTAGACTACTATCCTAACTCTTAATGTACGCTTTTCGCCATCCCATTAGATTTAGAAAAGCTTTTTGAAAACAACATAGTTAATAAAATGCTTGTTTTATCAAGTCGTTATCTATTTAAATCTCCTAATCTCAAACTCTCGCTCTGTTGACTCGGAACATGCTAATATCCCTAACGTACGCTTTCGCCATCCCGTGCGGGTGTAAAAACACTTTTTGAAAATAAATAAGTTCTAATTAGTTTTAATACGCTTTCGCCATCCTTAAAACTAATGTCCTATGTCTACTATCCAGTTAAAGATCTCAAACTTTCGCTCTATAGATTTTAACCTTTGACCGTCTTAACCCCTCAAACTTTCGCTCTATTGGTGTTAAGACTTACTAATTAAATTAGACATACAAACCAAAAGCAAGTGATATTTAATAAAACATAATTAAGCCAATTTATTTCAGATCCCTACGGTTAAATTACTTTACATACCGATATCTTAATAAATTAGCCAGACATATTAATATGGTTAAATCATGCATAAATAAATTCGGTTCATAATATTAGGCATATTAATTGGCATATAATATATCATGCAATAAATATAAATAAAGGCGGTAAATAATAAACCTGAATAATATAAATCTGAAATAAAACTTGAATCTTGGAGTACTTGAACTTCCACCACAGGTTGGTTGGATTGTTCTTCAGAAATTATTCGGCGTAAATTAAACAAGGAAATAAAAACTGAATCTAACGTAAGGTTAGATCCGTTAAAGGTTCACAATAATTTCCGGTGTAGAAATTATTGTGAGAAAAGATGAACAAAAATTAAAAACAATTACTGGAAGAGTAAAATGCTGGAATGAAAATAATACTGAAAGCTATGGCTGGGACTAAGCATGGTCCAACCCTTTTTACGTGAACATCTTGTCCTTTATATAGTGCTACCTTGTAACTTCTGTTCCGTAAAACGTGGCCTTAAACTTCCTGAAGTGTAGCCCACTTTGACTTAGAGCGTGACATGAAAATAGGAGAATTGAAGAAGTCATTGAGACGTGTGTCTCAATTGATTCACAGCGTGGCCCTCAAAAGTAGGAGACGGGCGTCTCCATTTAGTGGGCCCTTGGAATGTTTTGATTGGAGAAGGACTTCTCAATCCGGCCCAAAATACGCATGCCGGTCGTCTCCATTATATATATATATATATATATATATATATATATATATATATATATATATATATATATATATATATATATATATATATATATATATAGGGAATGTATCAAGTAGGAGGGTTTTTAAATAAGAGATAAGAGCATTCAATGTTAACCATTAGATTAATCAAGAGAGAGAAATAATAATTATATTAATATTTTAATTAATAATTTAATTTCTCTCTCTTGATTAATCCAATCGTTAGGATTGAATGCTCTTATCTCTTATTTAAAAAATCCTCCTACTTGATACATCCCCTATATATATACATAAACAAAAATCCTCCTACTTGATACATCCCCTATATATATATATATATATATATATATATATATATATATATATATATATATATATATATATATATATATATATATATATATATATATATATATATATATATATATTATTTTCTTCATTTCTTCTTTCTTTGTGGTTTGGGCTTGCATCTTTCCACAATTGGGTCTTCTTTGCACCTCCTTTTCACTTCAGCACCCATTTTTCATCTTTTTGGCACAATTAGTAGTCATTTTATCTCCATTTCTTCTCCTTTTCACAAATAGTCCTCAAAACGAACATAAAACCTAAAACAATGAAAATACCAGCATAATACCAACATAAAACAACATAATTAAGATAAAATAGGGAAATAATATATGTAAATCAAGCCAAATATGTGATACATTTTCGCGTTATCAGAGACTGAATCCAAATAAGTGTACTTTTGGTGTGAGGTCTGGTAAGCTACTGGGTTTCGTTGTCGGCAGCAAAGGTATTGAGGTCGACCCTGCAAAAGTAAAAGCCATACAAGAAATGTCGGTTCCATGAAACGAGAAAGAAGTTAGAGGATTCTTGGGACGTTTAAACTACATTGCCAGGTTTATTTCCCATCTGACCGCTACTTGTGAGCCAATCTTCAAACTACTGAGGAAAGATCAAGCAGTGAAATGGAATGACCAATGTCAAGAAGCTTTTGACAAAATCAAGAAATATCTCCAAGAACCTCCGATTATGATACCACCTGTTGAAGGAAGACCTCTAATTATGTACTTAACAGTATTGGAGAACTCAATGGGGTGTGTACTGGGGCAACATGACGAGTCTGGTTGAAAAGAGCATGCAATATACTACCTTAGCAAAAAGTTTACCGACTGTGAAACAAGATACTCACTGCTCGAGAAAACTTGCTGTGCTTTGGCATGGGCTGCTCGCCGACTGAGACAGTATATGTTGAACCATACCACTTTGTTGATCTCTAGAATGGATCCTATCAAGTACGTGTTCGAGAAACCCGCCCTCTCAGGACGAATAGCAAGATGGCAGATGATATTAACAGAGTACGACATCCACTATACAACACAGAAGGCAATCAAAGGAACTGTGTTAGCAGATCATTTGGCCTAGCAAGCTGTAGACGACTATCAATCTATGAGTTTTGAATTTCCAGATGAAGATGTTATGCTTGTTACTTATTATAAACAACCTGGTCTGGATGAAGGACCTGAGCCAGGATCCCGATGGACTATGGTCTTTGACGGAGCTTCGAACGCACTTGGTAATGGTATTGGCGTTGTGATTATCTCTCCTGCAGGTGGACACACCCCGTTCACAGCAAGACTCTATTTCGACTGTACCAACAATATGGTTTAGTATGAAGCATGTATCTTAGGTCTCAGAGCTGCTATTGACTTAAGAGTTAAGTTCTTAGAAGTATATGGGGATTCAGCCCTAGTAATTAGTCAGATCAAAGGAGAATGGGACACGAAACACCCTAATCTCATGCCTTACAAAGATTTGGTGCTATCTTTGACTCCACACTTTGAAGAGATTACGTTTGAACATATTCCCCGAGAAGAGAATCAATTGGCAGACGCATTAGCTACTATGTCGTCCATGTTCAAGGTCAGATGGGACAACGAGGCTCCTATAGTTATTATTGGAAGACATGACGAACCAGCATACTGCTACGAGATAGTTACTGACGAGGCCGAAGAAAAGCCATGGTTTCATGAAGTAAAAAGATATCTTGAAGCTCAGGAATACCCTAAAGGGGCATCTATCAATGACAAGAAGTTCTTAAGGAGGTTTTCTTCCAAATTCTTCTTGAGCAATGGTACTCTATACAAGCGCAATCATGATTCAACCCTGCTTCGTTGTGTGAACAAGAAGGAAGCAGAAGAGATTATGGAAGACATGCATGACGGTATTTTTGGAACTCACTCTAGTGGACATACTATGGCTAAAAAGATCTTGAGAGCGGGTTACTACTGGTCCACTATGGAAACTGACTGCCATCCGCAATCCAGAACTTGTCACAAGTGCCAGATCTATGCCGACAAAGAACACGTACCTCCAGTTCCACTGAATGTTCTGACTGCTCCTTGGCCTTTTGCAATGTGGGGTATTGATATGATCGGGGAAATCCAACCTACTGCTTCCAATGGACATCGCTTCATCCTGGTGGCCATTGATTACTTCACCAAATGGGTAGAAGCTGCTTCATTCGCCTCCGTTACTAAGAATGTAGTGACTCGATTCATTAAGCACAACCTTATTTGTCGATATGGCATCCCCGAAAGGATTATCACAGACAACGGTACCAACCTAAACAACAAGATGATTACTGAGCTCTGTACACAGTTCAAGATCAAACACCACAATTCTTCTCCCTATAGACCAAAGATGAATGGCGTTGTGGAGGCCGCCAACAAGAATATAAAGAAGATTGTACAGAAAATGACTGTGACCTATAAGGATTGGCATGAGATGTTACCATCTGCTCTTCATGGTTACCGTACTTCTGCACGTACCTCAACTGGGGCAACCCCATTCTCACTAGTCTATGGCATGGAGGCTGTGTTACCGATTGAAGTTCAGATTCCGTCTCTGAGGATTATGAAAGATGTAGAGTTAGACGAAGACGAATGGATTCAGACTCGACTAGATCAAATAAACCTGATTGACGAGAAGAGGCTTGCGGCTGTTTGTCATGGACAATTATATCAAAAACGTATGATCAAGGCATTCAATAAGAGAGTCAAGCAACAAGCATACCAGACTGGTGACTTGGTTATAAAGAGAATTATTCTACCACAAGGTGATCCTAGGGGCAAGTGGTCACCCACATATGAAGGACCATTCGTGATCAAGAAAATATTCTCTAGAGGAGCAATGATACTCACTACTATGGATGGCGAAGACTTTCTGCATCCTGTGAACGCAGATATAGTCAAAAAATACTACGCATAAATACGACCCGCTAGGTCGACGTACCTAGGCAAAAGTAAGGGCATCCCGACGAACCAAAAGGGTTTGGGCAAAAGTTAGGGATATATATATATATATAAAATGTACACCCGGCAAGTTGAAAACCCAAAAGGGCGACTTGGGCAAAAAAGGGTATCCTGATAGGCTGAAAACCTGAAAGGGCGGCCTAGGCAAAAGTTAAGGATTAAAGCGAACGAATATGTCTTGTTCAGATCATCCATCATTCAATTCCATCAACAATATCAAGTTCAAAAGGCACGGACCAGTTCAATCATCTTTCTCCAACAAGCAAGGGATGAGATGCTCGAAGGCATATTAGCAATAGTAGAATTGAAACTCAATAGGATTGTTTCCACATAGCTATTTTTCTTTTTTTTTACTTCTGTACTTTTCTAAAAACACACAAATATTCTCTTATTATTCTGCCTATTCACGAATTTTCTTAATACAAGTTATCTTTCTTTATATTTTCTGAGTTTTTCTCTCTCTCTCTCTCTCTCTCTCTCTCTCTCTCTCTCTCTCTCTCTCGAATACACAGACGTCAAATGATAATTTTGAATGAACATATGCATATGAACATGATTATCATTTATCTTTCCTTTTGCAAAAAAATCCTATGATTAGTAAAAAGATAGGACAGGAAAATAGACAATGTCTAAAGTAATCCAGAAGTCCTCCCTCAGAGTCAATAATCTGAAGGAATCCCCACAGAGTAATCATTAAGAAGATATCTTCAACTGTTCTCGTCCCAACAAAGACTTAACTCCTCAACGGAAATCACGTCTTCAACACGGCCGGTTCTCCGACACTTGGCTCTCCCTCCAACATGGTTTATCAATATCTTTTATCCCCAGCCAGGGTACATCAAGTCACTGTTCATCCCCAAGCAGAAATCATAAATTCCCAGCTGTATATCTTCAAAACAAAACAACGACATCAGGATCCCGACCAGGATACTTCACATGATATGAATCAAGATCATACATCGCATACTTATCCATACATTTGCACATAGTTTCTCATGATAAGCTCATGCATAACACAAAGTTTCTCATTTATTTTGAGGGACTCATTACATAATACATGCATCATGACATTGCATAAAAACTGCTATACCTATTGCAGAATACAGGTACATACAATGATACAAATGAACGAAATTTCCAAATTTCCAAGATCTAATTCAGCTACTACGAACGGTAATGACACGATCATTCTCAAAGATCTAATTCAGTCACTACGAATGGTACTGGCACGATCAACTCTCAGAGATCTAATTCCATCATCAAGAGCGGTGTGGACACGATCAATTATCTCCTAAAGTCTAATTCAGTTACTACGAATGGTGCTGACACGACAAGAGATCTAATTCTATCATCACGAACGGTGTAGACACGATCATCTTCCCAAGATCTAATTTAGGTGCTACGAACGGTACTGACACGATCAACCTTCAAGAAATATAATTCTATCATCACGAACGGTGTAGACACGATCATCTTTCCAAGATCTAATTCAAGTATTACGAACGGTACTGACACGATCAACCTTCAAGAAATCTAATTCTATCATCACGAACGGTGTAGACACGATCATCTTTCCAAGATCTAATTCAAGTATTACAAACGGTACTGACACGATCAACCTTTAAGGGTCTAATTCTATCATCACGAACGATGTAGACACGATCATCTTTCCAAGATCTAATTCAAGTATTACGAATGGTGCTGACACGATCAACTCTCAAAGATCTAATTCATCTACTACGAACAGTAATGACACGATCAACATTCAAACAACCACTTCTTCAAGTTCAAATACATGACTTATCTTAATGCTCATCTGGATGGCATCTCTAAACCCATCCCCCAATGGTACAAATTTTTGGGTACTCTAGTGTTCAATTCTCTTCCACCTTCAGATACCGACTGGCATACAAACCACTCTACATCTTCAGGTTTAAGAAAATTGAACAGGGGCAGCTGTCATACCCCAAAATTTTCCCATACTATTTCTCTTATTCAAATTCAAAATCAAGGCACATGGCTCTAAAACACCCCTCCTAAACAAGGTCCGAGGAATTAGGGTTTTGTTGTTCTGAGGAAAAATCAATGGATCAAAGGCTCCTATGCATCTCACATGGTCTATGATATTCCAAACTATTTCCATGACAAAATTCAGGGCTCAATTCAAAAGATTGATTACTCAATTGCTCAAAAAAGTCAATAGTCGACTGATTTGACCTAAAAGTCAATTGTAGTCAAAGTACATTCAAAACTCCTGATTTTTTGTCAACATCCTTATTTTGAAGTATCATTCACCATTTGATCAAGGATTGATCATGGTTCATCAAGGAAAGATCAGAAATCAACAATTTCAAAAGTTTCTAAATTAGGGTTTTCATGGGAGAAAGTCAACTGAACTTTGACCAGCCATAACTCCTACATGGAACATCAGAAATTTCCCATCCAAAGCTAATTTTGGAGTAAATTGAATTCCCTACAATTTTGTCTCTTACATGCCAAGTCTAAAAATGCTTCATTTGAGAGATATGACTAAAAACATTATAGGTCCTTTTTGAAAGTCAACCAAAAGCAGTTTTTTGTCAAAGCCCATATCATCAAGATAAAATCCTCAAATGGAAAAAAGTTTCCAAAGTGGCTTGTAGAGGACATCTTGAGGTTTCCAAAAAGTCCTAGAACTCCTCCATATCTTGAAAATTGAAGGAGATATGCCTTGTCAAAGTTGGACAATTTTCTAGAGAAAAATGTGAAACAAAAGGGCTTCAAATTGATTTTTCTTGCAAAGGAGCCCAACTTTTTATGGCCCATTCTTGATCCACAAGTCATCCAAGGCTTCAAATTTAATTGCCACGAAAATATTATGAATATTTGATTTTATGTGAATTTTTTTTATTCATTTAAATCATATATTTAATCAATATTTGAAGAAAAATTGAAAAGATTAGATTCTCTTTTAATTTCAACCATAACCAATCATCAATAATATCCCATAATCATATAAATTTCGTGCAATTAAGTTTAAGAATGATTGAATCAAATATTGGATAAATTTAGTAAGAATTCCAAATCAAATTTTGCCAAATTGCCAATCATTGATTTAAAGGGATTCAGTCCATAATAGTTGACTTAAAAGCAAGCATTATAAATACATAGACCATTCAGATGTAAGGTTTCACGAAAATCTCTGTAGAAAGAACCCTAATCCGATCACCAAACTTCAAGAAAAAACTCAAATCGGTTTTGGAGATTGGAGGCGTTTCAAAGAGTTTCAAGCATTCCAATAGATTCCTTGGACAATTCTGAAGGTGTCCAGATCATTCACATCAAGTCATACGCTCAGAATCATCTTCCATTGCTTACGGTTTGTCAAAATTTAAATTGGATCGATTCTGTAAATTCATGCATCAATATTCAAATTCAATTGCATATATGTGTTTGCTATAATGTATTGATCGTTTCTGGAGTCTTAATTGCGTTTCTATGCACGTTTGAGCCAAACACCATTGTTAGGGTTCTTTAGCCTCAAATTAGGGATTCTAGCTACAGGTAAAATTAGGATCAATGGATGCCACGGTTAGATTCGTGAGGTCTGGACGATCCTGACCATGGCCTCGCGAAAAATTTATTTGTGTTCTAGGTGGTAATCGCTATTTGCAGGTAAAGAAGGCTACGAACGCCAGTCGTAGCAAAACCCTAGCTAATATTTGCAGGATTTTGGTGAGGAAGACGACACGTGTCGTCGTCTGATTGGCCCGGTTTCAAATAAAAGGGCGCGCAACATCTTTTGCATGTTTAGGGATCCGGTGCGTCTCGTCCCTGCTAGGCCACCATGCATCCTTTCCTGACAGCCATCAGATGTCATTAATATCTCATCCAATGGACCAAAGCCTGCAGGTGCATCATGGATCTCACGCGTGCGCCACATAGGATCAAAAGTTAAGATTTTTGCAAATTTTTTAATTTTTAATAACATGATCCCATATTTATTTTATTTAACATATATATATATATATATATATATATATATATATATATATATATATATATATATATATATATATATATATATATATATATATATATATATATATATATATGTTTATATAATAGTTTTTTTTTCATAAACTAGTTTTTTTACTAAAATTCTTTTTCTTTTACAAATAATATAATAAAACATTTATGTTAATTATTTTAATTATGTTATTAAATTGTTTTCTTTTATTCAAATAATTTTGTAAAATCATAATTAATTTATTTTAATTAATAAAAAAATTATGGTAAGGGCATATATATTATCGAAATTTATTTTTCCATCGATTTAATTAATTAGGTTGAAAAACCAATAATTAATTAAATCGATTATTTATTCTGTTAATTTTATTTAATTCGTACCCTAATCAGGGTTTACGAAGATCACTCCCTACACTGAAATTTTCTTGTTGTACCGTTTTTTTTCAGGGTTAGCACCAGGATTTCCCCCGACTACGAACCATATCAGATTAAAGCTAAGTCCCCGATTCTATTTCTTTTTTACATTTATTTTTGCCTTTTAATTTAATATATATCTTTGCCTTTAATTTTAAATAATTATTTTTGCCTTTTAATTTCAATTATTTATTTTTGCCTTTGTGATCAATGAACTGGCCATGCACTCACCCCTTTGTGTTTGTTTTTCCTTTTCCAATTTTTTCCAGGGATAACCAACCGTCAAAGCTCAATTAGTCGGTAACCCTAAAACTTAATTTATTTTTAATTTTTAATTATTACTTATGCCAAACCCTATTGGGGTTTAAATTTATTCCTTTTCTCCCCATCCCTATAATATTTTTGTATCTGCTCCGAGGTTGTATTGTGTGGCCTTGAAGGCACTTAAATCTGTCATATTATATTATTGTGTGGTTAGTAATCCTAGGGAGTGGTAACCCTGAATTGAATTAGAATCACCTAATTACAAGATAATATAATTGAATCTGATCACGTGATTGTTGCACCCACGCACCTTTTATGGTACCCCTCTTGTTGCCTGTTGCCTGTTGCCTTGTGTTTTAAAATGCAGAATAGCCAAGTCCCTCGAATACGAGGATACCTCAGCAATGTTGCCCTCAATTCATTCAAAGATCATAAGTCCCTAATGATGCTGCCTTCGATTCGCCAAATATGATCTCGTCCCTCGAAGTTGCCTACGAAGTGCTGAAGTATCCTCTGGTTGCCTAAACGAAAGGCTATTCTGATCCTTCCCTCAGACTATCTGCCTCCTCTATAGCTAGGGACAGTTTTGTGGCGAGCGATAATTCGACGACCCTTCAACCTCCAAATAAAAGGACTTCCTTACCCTCCAATGGTATGGACAACTCTGAAAGGCTAAAAGAATATTTTTCATCTAACCAGGTAATTTGCCCCTAATTGCTTTGCTCTGGTTTAAAAAATATTTTTCTTACACTTTTTCATAAACCTTCAAAAAGGCTACGCTCATTTACGAGCTAAAGTCCTTATTTCTTCTCCTTCTACATTTCTAAACTTTTGGTGTCAAAGAGCAAAGCAATTAAGAGCCCATGGAAAATCATGGATGCAAAGGGTGCCTTACACCTCCCCTTTGCATAAATTACCCCCCGAACTCAGTTTTTATTTAAAAGGTTTTTCCTGTTCTTTTAGCCTGTCTATTAATTTGGATAAAATAAAAGTCGGTGGCGACTCTTGCTTACCGCGATATTTCAATAAAGTCAGTTCACCGTATTACAACAGGTGAAGGACAACTTGACAGTTGAGACATTGCCTGTAAGGATTGAAGACCGGAAGCTGAAACAACTACGTGGTAAAGAGATAGCGTTAATCAGAGTAGCTTGGGGAGGACCGACAGGTGGAAATGTTACTTGGGAATTGGAGAGTCAGATGAAGGACTCATATCCGGAACTCTTTGTTTGAGGTATATTTTTTAGGACGGAAACTCTTTTAGTTGGGGAGAGTTGTAACACCCGTAATTTCATAAACATATTTAATTGAATTTTTAATTTAATTATTAGAATTTATGTAATTATTCGGTGATTAAATTAAAATTTGGAAGAATTATGGAATAATGAGTTAATGGGCCAGTGTTGTGGTTAGTAAGAGGGAGAGTGTTAAAACTAAGGCCTTACTAAAGTTATGTTATAATTTTCATAAAACAAGAGTTTTGGAAAAATGGAAACACAAGAGCATTTTGGGAGAAGCTGAATACGTAAAGAGCAGAGGAGGAGAAGAATCAATAAGGAAGAGAAATCTCAAGAATTGGCTAAGGTAAGGGGGGACTCTTCCAATTTACCTCTATTATCGGGTTGTAGGCGTTAGGATTAAGATTAGTATGCTATTGATTCGGTAGAGAAATGTATTCTAGGTTGGGGTTTTGAAAATTAGGTTCAATTTTGTAGATTATGTGTAATTACATGTTTTGTAATGATTGATGATGTTGGATATGTTGTTTTATTGATGATATAACATGTATTACCTGTGAATTGATTCTGTTTTTCGTGTACATTTGAAATGATTCGATTGGGTTGTGTTTGGGGAAAATAAGTTGCTGTCAAAAGTGATTTTTTTCTGTTGCAGGCTGATGTAACCCATTACGGTCGGGCTTGTAACTGGTTACGGTTGTGAAAAATGGGGTTTTTGGGCTGGTTACGAGTTCGTAACCGGTTACGGTGTTGTTCGTAACCGGTTACAGTCACGTAAAAATAATAGCGAATACAGTTACGTCAAGCGTAACCGATTACGGTTTCCTTGTAACCGGTTACACTGAAGCTGTTTTTGAAAAATTGTTGTTCGTAACCCGTTACGCTTTTTCAGTAACCCGTTACGCTATAGCTTTTGTGAAAAATAATTATTTTTAAAAATTCAAATCTTCCGTTTTGGGCGCTGAGTCAATAATTTTATTTCCTATATATCTAAATAATTCAAAGAGCATTAGCTCATTTTTATTTTATATAACCAATATTTTTAGAATGGTGAATTGTGATGGATGTGTTATACGTGCTATTGTGATGATGTAAATCCCCTGTTGTTGTGTTGGTTGATGTACTTGGTACATGATTATGAAATGGCGTTATTGTCGTATGTATTGTATGATGGGTTGAATTATGATAATGTTGTTCATATGATTGAAGTGGTGATTAGCATGTGATAGATGATGCATGCATTTCTTAATCATATGGTGGCTGAATCCCGATGTAGATGGATCAGTGGTCGCTAATTCCCATTGTGTGGAATTAGTGAGAGGAAGTAGTCGTATCCTTGATGATGGTGGATCAGTGAGGTGGGTGAAACTCATGATTGGTACCACATGCATATAGTTGCATTGCATTAGAGTATGAATTGTTATAACATGAATGGAAGGTTGTCCAATGTTATATTGCTGCATATGCTTATAGTTGTTTTGTGGATGCGTATATAATATGAATGTATTTGCTATTGGGTGAATATTATACTGTTGATGTTATATCGTTTATGAACTGATAACATTGTTTAATTGCGAATGAGACTCACCCTTACTGTTGATCATTTTTCAGATTGAAGTGTAGCGGTGCTTGCTTTGGTGAGGATAGCTTGTAGGTTGTCTCGTTAGTTAGAGTCGTATCATGCTCTGGTCTTGTAACACTGGGGAACATTTGCATTTAGAGTTGGATAATAACTCTTGTTTTGGTTTTGTTGTTGAATAATGTTGTTTATGCCTTGAATGGGGTAGGCGAAGGTTTTAAGTATTTAACTGATGAAGTATTCCGCTGTGTTTTAAACATGTTTTTAATTGTTCATGTTCCTCGAAATAGCATGACAGACGTTTTATTTTATTTGAAGTAATTGTAACGCTCTTAATTACATGGTTACTTTGAAAATATTATTTAAATTATCGGGGGTTTAGAAGTGTGTTACACCACATGTTCTTCGTCAGGACCTGAAGGGTTAAAAAACTGGACCTGGAGTTTTGGCATGATGGTCAATGAAGTTGTTGTATGTCGGCTTACGAGAGTCTCCGACATCAAACTTCAAAGGGATAGCTTCTGCGTCCTTATAGTTGAAAACACGGCCAATCGGTTTCAGGCCCGTAATGGTCGCAATATCCAGAAGGGTTGACGTGATCATACCACACTTAGTGTGAAAAGTATTGGTTGAGCCTTCCCAAAATTAAATGGCAGCAAGCAGCATGCCACAGGAGTAAGGTGGACCACAACACGATATTTGTAAAAGGGTGTGAATACCCAATTGCTTCCAAAGATCCAGCTTGCTTGCTTCTACACGCTTCATCCAAGCGCAAAACTTGGGGTAGTTCCTAGGAGGGGCAGTTCTGAAGTTTCTATCGACATAACCAAGAGAGAGAGAGGTTTTTGGAGAGAAACTAGAGGTTCCGTAAGATGGCTGGTAGGGAAGAAAGCACGTTTCTTTGTAGAAATTGCAGGTCGAGGATCCTCTGGGAGTGGACTTAGAAAGGCTAAAGGCTTGTTATTAAGAAAGAAGGGGATCAATACCTGAGATTGCTAGATTTTGGTTTTCTTTTCAATGAAGGGAGGTTCAAGAACATACCCTTTGCCATTAACAAGAAGAGGTTGTTGGAGTTCTGCAGCAGAAAAAATAGGTGAGAGACTTGCCATTTCTGAAAGAAGATGAAGATTTGAAGGTTTGAGGATTTGGAGGAAAAAATTGCTTGTCTGGTTTTTAAAGCAAAAGAAATGGCGGAAAGACTAGAATAAGGGAGAAGAAGAGTTTATAAAGGGTAAAAAAACCCTAATTATGGAGAAGGAAAAATAAAAGAAAAAGAAAAGAAAATAAGTGGAAAAACGTTAGAGTTCCTTTTGACAGCGGGTAAAAACCCACGTCCCCACATCTGTAGCCACGTGGAACGAAGTGGTGGTCAGGGGGATGCCACGTTTCCCACTCATAAGAAAGAGTAATAATGACATGACGTCAGCGACATGGAGCGAACAATTGCGCCATTAAGAAGGTGGAGCGAACAGTTGCGCCATTAAGAAGAAGAGGAAACGAGTAAATGAAGGACGGGGTCGACATCTCAAAGATGCCATTATCTCACCAAGGTCGACATTTAAAAATGGCATCACTGGGGGGCATTTTGTTAGCGCAAAAATCTAGTAAGGTATGTTGATGACGCAATTAATGGAAAAGTCTCATAGATCAAGGGTTTGAGCCTTACAAAATGGACCTATAAGGGAGTTTAGAAAGATGGAGAAGAATTCAAAGGTTCAAGTTGCCAAAAAGGGAAAAGTCGACGCAACCTAGAAAATGGGTCGATCCTTGTTCTGTCGACCATATGGAAAGTTAAGACTTACAAGAATTTGTGATTAAGTTTACGCTAAGGGATAACGTCGAAAAGAAGACTTGAGCGGGCTAATTTGAAATTCAAACTCCAGCGGTTAGCGAAGTAGTGGTTCCTAAAATGAGCGCTAGAAACATAAGGGACGGTTACTTGGATCTTGCAGCCAGTCGTTTGGCTTATGGGCAGTTACTTTGCAGTTATGTAGCCCATAGTCAGTTATTTTATTGTATTATAAATAGGAGATCCCACAAGGGGTTCTGGGTGTTCACTTGTACTGAAATCACTTGTAAAAACTTCACATTCCCAACGCGAGGAAGCAAAGAGTTTCAAGAGTGCTAATGTACGTGAATCACCATTGTTATCTAAATGCAATTTCCTTATTTATCAGTCGTTCCTCTTGAACATTTTATTTTACTTTCATTTACGTTTGAATTATCTTTTTACTTCATCGCATACGCCGTCGACTGTGATTCTGTTACGATAATGGAATTCACTATAGATGCTTACATTGTGTATCTTTTCTAAATGTTATAGCATGCTGTTGGTCACGAGTCACCTTCAGTTGATAACATTCATAACCTTTTTGTGGAAAACTTTGCTTGTTTAAACTCTTTGTAGGAAACCGATTTCTCTTAGAGTCAAGTCTGTGTCGAGTTGAACAAGCCAAATCTTAGTTGCATTAGCACGTGTCTTAGAATCAACTAGTCAATTCTGCAAGTGACCCTTAGTTTGTAGGCTTTGGGAGGACTAGCGGTTGTTTACCAATTTCCACAGTAAACACTATTCTTCTAGCCTATCAATTTTGTTTACACTATTATCTAATGTATCTAAAACAACTAATGTAGCTTAAACAACTAACTATAAATAAAAAATAGAAAGATATATAATTTCTAAAAACTTACCAAATCAAATTGAATATACGAGTTATGAGATGCAGAAAGGAGGAGTTAGAACTCCGACAGTAGAAGTTTGCTACGAAGATAAGTTTGAATGTGACAGAGAGCTCAAAAGCTTGAGAAGAGGAAAAGAACTTTATTTTGTCAAAAATGAACAAGAAGGAAGTGAGAAAGACAGTTTAACGCGAGATATGAAAGAAAAGCGTCCAGAGATGCATCTCCAGACCACCACTAATTTTTAAATAAATAGTATTTACAAAAATACATATTCAAACACATTTTTTACACATACGAGATGTATTTTCATATTGAATTTTAGCATAATAGATATGTCTCTTCAATTTAGTATGTAGAATAACTTAAATTAAAATAAAATAGGCTTAATTGCAATTTTGGTCCCCTTATTTTCTTTTTTTTTAGTTTTGGTCCCTCTATTTTAAAATCCGGAATTTTAGTCCTATTTTAAGTTTTTTTTTGGATTTTAGTCCCCCAGCCCATTTAAATGTCATTTTGCATGACGTGGCAGTTGAATTGATGATGTGGCGTTACGTAAGTAGTAAAAAACAATTTCCACATCATTTATAATTATTTTTTATTTAAATAATATATAAAATATAAATTTAAAAATTAAAATAAACTAAAATAAAATAAATTAAATTAAATTAAATGATCATAAATGTTCTATTAAAATTAGTTTAATTTGTTTTCTAAATTAAATTAAAATTGTTTTACTCTTATCTTCTTCCTTCCAAATTCATTCATGTTAATTTTTTTTCCAGATTTTTTTACAAAACAAGCAAAAATAATCACGTACCAAATTAAAAATACTAGCTTAAAATTTATATTTTATTTTATTTTTTAAACCAAAACACACAAACAAACACAATAATCTAGTAACATGAAGATTAACCTATCAAACTTGAAGAATAAAAAGTTGAAAATTCCATGGAGTGATAACACTGTTGGGTGTTCCAGGGAAGAATTTTAGATAAGGATTTTAACAACCAATCAGTAAAAAAAAGGAAAAAAAAACTTAAAACTCACCTAGAAGAAGAAGACAACCAGATCTCAGATCTGAACTAGGTATAAACATCTTTGGAGTCAAATCCCAAGATTACCAAAAACTCTAAAATTAAAGAAATCAATTTAGTAAAAGAAGAAAAAAAACTGGTAGAATGTCCAAAAAAATCGTTTTAAATTCCATCGTTAACAACTCAATTGCCCCCAATAATTTCCGCTTTCATAAACGCTTCACTTTCCACCATTAACGATTACATCGCTTTTCTGTCTCATGACGAAAACTCATTCTTCATTCTCCCCTGAGAAATCCACTTACCATATCCTTCTTACCCAATCTTGCAAATCTATTGATTCCACTTTTCCCCCAACTTATCAAACACTACATTTATTTATAGGATATCAAAATCTGGTCGGGTCAAAGAAGCTAAGAAGTTGTTATGTGTTATGGCGGAAAAGGGTCATTTCCTTGATAAGGTGACTTATATGTCTCTGATGAATGGGATGTGCAGGAACGGTGAGGCATTGGCTGCATTGGCATTGTTGGAAGAAATGGAAATGAAGAGATGGAAAAGAAAAAAGAAATCCTATAGAATGTCCAAAAAAACACTACAAATCTGGGAACAAAGAAAATGTTTGCAGATTGAAGAATTAAATTATTAAGTTTTTATTAATATTATTAAGTTTTTATTATTATTATTTTAATGAAATATTATTATTATTAACTAAAATGACTTGATTTAAATTTGTTCATTATGGAAATGACAAGTCATCACTATCCATGGCCATGTCACTAAAAATTAGTCTAAAATGGGGAGGGGGACTAAAATTCAAAAACAAAATTAAAAAAGGGACCAAAATTTAGGATTTTAAAATAAGGGGATCAAAACTCAAAAAATGAGAAAATAGGGGGACTAAAGTTGCAATTAAGCCAATAAAATATGTGTGTAACACATTTTTGAAAGTATTTTTTTTTTTCACGCTAGTGTGGGGTGCAGGTCAGGTGGCACGTCCATGATACCTTTGTCAAAATTTCATCACAAATTCACGTGTCAAACCCGACCCACATAACATGCCCGACCCGTTAGAATTTCATCGTTTCCTTTGGTGAAGGGTTTTAGCTTCCATTTTTCAAACACCTCTGAAAAGTCGAAAACCCCAAGGCGAACCCTACCACCATGGTTCGCTTCTCCAGGTCCTCCGCTCACCGCCTTCTCTACGCACTATGCTCCCCCTCCACCACCACCACAGTCTCTCCATCCCCAACCGGCTCCCTCATCGGCGGCACTTTCCACCTCCGACACTTCTCAGCCGGAAACGTGGCCCGTGCCAAGGCAGCGTCAGTCAACAAGGAGCCTTGGTGGATGGAGTCAATGGAAATGATTCGCAACATCGGTATCTCGGCACACATCGATTCCGGGAAGACGACTTTGACGGAGCGGGTACTGTTCTACACTGGTCGGATCCACGAGATCCATGAGGTGAGAGGGAAGGATGGCGTTGGTGCTAAGATGGATTCCATGGCGTTGGAGAGAGAGAAGGGAATCACTATTCAGTCTGCTGCTACTCATTGCACTTGGAAGGACTATAAGGTAATTCGTACTTGATTTGTAACTATCTATTTTCAGTTTGTATTGCTAAATTCTAGTTGATTCCAAATGAAGTAAAGTAGAGTGTGAATTTTGAAGGATTTCGCTTTTCATTCCTTGCTAGAATGTATGAAAATCTTAAACTGGGAGAAATGAGAACTATGAGGTTTTAGTTAAGTTCAGGTTGAATTTGAATTTGGAAGTGTAGTGAGTTTTTATTTTTGAAGGTTTAGGATTCAATAAAATCGTTGGTGTGCAATATTGTTTTTTTGTATAAATTGGGGCGGGGTCATCCCGGCATAAAATTGTGGGAGAATAATCATCAAGAGAACCAAATGGATGGTTAAACTCTTCCTCAATTGTTTTAAGTTTCTTGCTGCTGCTGTGACTCAGTTGAACTCGAACTTGATATGTTACCACAAAGGCATGATATGTGAGATTATGACTGTTCTATTTTTACTATTTATACTATATAAATATAAATTTGGTCATCCTTGCACCCAATTGTAGATACCAATCACCAAGAGAACCATATGAATGACTAAACTCTTCCTCAAGTCAATAGTTTTAAGTTGCATGCTTCTTTTTTTATCTGAATTTGAACTCGAGACTACAGAGGCAGAATATATGAGTGTTCAGTTGTTGCTATTACTATTATTATTATTATTATTATTATTATTATTATTATTATTATTATTATTATTATTATTATTACTATGATTATTATTGTCAATAACAAAAATGATTAATGGTTGTAGTAGTGGGTCTTTGGGAGCTTGTATTTCGATAAACAACTTAATAAGTGCTCACACAGTAAGCATTTATCTTGTGTAAGGGATTGTAAATAAGCTATTCCTACAATCAAATAGAGACATATCAATTAACGCTTATCTTATACGAGATTTCGAAAAATAAGCTGAAAATAGTTTATGGGCATATCACAAGCTATAGTAGAATCTATTCCCACTCGAAAATGCCCTTACTTCATAAGATAGGATTATTAATCTCTTTGAAATGTTTCCATTGTTATTTTAAAATCTAGGGTAATAGGAATTGGGAATTGAATGCTGAGTAATTGCCTTTTACTTGTTTGAGGGAGGAATTTGAGATTTGAGTGCTATACTGTTATCTTAGTCAGTGTAAGTTACTTTTGGTGATTATTCGTCATCATAGAAGAAGGATAAAAATTGAAGATATTTTCTGTTTTTATTTTAGTTACGCGCGACTGAAATGGGCAAGTTAAATAAATACTACTTATTTTTCCTGTTTGCAGTATCAACTGGAAGTTACAACTTACATTGATATAATCTTCAAACTGCTTTCAATATTGATTTTATCTTGTGGTTATTTACATTAAAACTTCTGCAAAATGTTTTGTTGCAGATTAACATAATTGACACACCTGGTCATGTTGATTTCACCATTGAGGTTGAAAGGGCTTTGCGTGTCCTTGATGGTGCCATTCTTGTGTTTTGTAGTGTTGGTGGGGTGCAAAGTCAGTCCATTACTGTTGATCGGCAAATGAGAAGATATGAGGTTCCAAGACTTGCATTTATTAACAAGCTTGATCGAATGGGAGCAGATCCATGGAAAGTAATAAATCAGGTGTGAATGAGATTTATAGAGGTCAGCTAAGATAATATGTTTTACAGTTATAAATTATAAACCCATCTACGCAAATTTGGTTATCTTGAAAAGAGGTGTCCAATGGCATTTTGGAGGGCAGCTATAAAATTTGTTATTTTACTTGACAACTTTTACTATTTATTTATTTATTAATTATTGATTAACAAAATTCTTTTTCATTCTTATTTTTGAATTGAATGTTTTCCATTTCTGATACCAATTTGTTTTATTTTTCAGGCTAGATCTAAGCTTCGGCATCATAATGCTGCAGTTCAAATTCCAATAGGTTTGGAAGATGATTTTAAGGGACTTGTTGATCTTGTAAAGCTAAAGGCCTATTATTTTCATGGTTCAAATGGGTCTGTTTTTAAAATTCTCCATTATTTTTTCCAAAGATTACGTCTGCCATATTTCTTCAGCTTACTAAAACATTGCTTATTGCAGCGAAAAAATTGTCATTGAAGAGGTGCCTTCAGATATGGAAGCCTTGGTGGCTGAAAAAAGACGCGAACTAATAGAAACTGTATCAGAGGTTGATGATATACTCGCTGAAGCGTTTCTGAGTGATGAACCCATTTCAGATGCTGATCTTGAGGTGAGTAGGTAGCAGTTTTTCATATTCCTGAGTTTTGTATGACAATTATTTGGTTTATGGGACATGCATCATATCATACTATCCTAGTTCTAACAATTAGTTTCTTGGTCTGTTCTCTGAATGTGTTGCGGACCATTTGGGTTGGGCATTCTAGATGTACATAAAGAAATGATATAGACAAGTCAGATTGTAATGGTCTCATTTTAACCGAAAATTGTTTGGCATAGTTCCCATTTTCCTTTGATTCACAAATCTGCCAAGGAAACTGCTCATATGCATGATTTTTTATGAAAATTGTAAGAATGGCACATCAGTTGATGCTTTTTTATGGTTTATTTTGATTAAAAAGGGCCTGTAACTAAAGTTTAGCATCAGTTGGTTTCTGCCTATCTTGATTCCTTGTAGGAATATCCTTGGTTTACTTGTTTGATATGGAGTGATCCTTATGGTCCTCCCTACTTTTCAAACCTTGATTCTTCACCAGCAGCCAATAAGCAGTAATTGGCTGCACTGACCAAATGTTCATATGTGATTAAGGAGATAATGATCAAACGGACGTTGACAGTGAACTAGAGGCAGAGCTAGAGGTAGACATGTTTGTTTTGATGCAGATAGGGCTCATTTTGGTTAAGGTCGGGCTAGTTGGTGACTTCTGTTGTTTATTTGGGTGGTCATCAGAGTCGGTTGGCGTAGTCTGAAAATCTCAGCCAGTGGCAGTGCAGCCGTTTGCATGGTCCTGGCAGGGGATAGAGCACTGAAATCACCGGTGAAGTACAATGGTGTGATGGACTATTAAATCACTGACGCCATATATATAATCAGGAAAGGATTTGAGATTAACCTGTATCTAATTGGTCCATATTATAATAACTAAATGTTTACATTACATTACTAACTAGAAGGGGAATCATCTCCTATGTTGCGCTTTTAATGGAGCTAATCATCTATAGTTCAGTAACAACTAGTAATTATGATTATACTTATGCTTACATCTAGCATATTTTCTATTAGGCCTCCACCCGCTTGCCTCTATCCACATATATTTTAATATAGTTTATATTTTCTGGTTATTATGTTTGTGTAGGGAGCAATTCGTAGAGCTACCATAGCACAAAAATTTATACCAGTATTCATGGGTAGTGCTTTCAAAAACAAGGTAATCATTGAACTCACCTTCCATTTTTAACTTCTCATATAAATTCATACTGCATAATAAACTTCTTTGTTCCTCCCATTCGGTAATGATGTATGCATAATAATATTATTCCATCAATTTGTGACTTAATGGTATGTCTTAGAATTGTAGTTGAGCCTAACACGACTCTATGAAACCGGCTTATAAGTGAGGATATATTGTCCGATGCGTGACTCTTAAAACACCCTCTCATGTCCAACACTATTGGTCTTGGTGCGTGGATATAACTGACATGTTGGAGCACAACAACAGATCTTCAATAATAATCTTCTGCAATATTCATATCTGGTCCTTGTATATTACTTAATGTACCATTTCTCTAATATAATCCCTTTAATAAGCAGTCCTCTCCCTAAATTATTATTTCACACACATGCATTCTCACATTGGCATGCCCAATCACATTTTTCAGTATGATCAAAACTTGCACATTCTAGATATAATGCATACTGTTTAGTTGTTTGAATCATCACTTCTCGTATATATTTAATCCTCCACTATTGATACAGGGAGTACAGTCACTTCTGGACGGAGTACTTAGTTATTTGCCATGTCCAATTGAAGTTAGTAATAATGCTCTTGACCAATCTAAGAGCGAGGAGAAGGTACCTGATTCATAAAAAGTTAATCCCTGTTTTACTTTGATGTTGTTTTTCTGTCATGATTATTGAAAACTTCGAATTGAATTTTAAAGCCAAAGTTTTGAATAATGAATTATAGGATTCTCTATTAAAATTAATAGTATAAAAATTGCTTTGAATGTGTGTTCTTCATAAAAAAAAGGAATCATTCAGAAAATCTAAAATATTTTTTCTTGGAGACAATTTCTGCAATGAAATCATATATGATTATGGAAATTGTCTTGGTTGTTTGCTGCAAACTCATGATCTAAATAGATTACAATCATAATAAATTGTGATGCTAGTGTTTCAGATATTGTTGTTGCCTTATTATATTTATTTTTAGGCAAGTAAAAAAGAAGTTACTGGTTATTTTATGTCTTTACTTATATAGATTGAGCTGACTGGAAGTCCTGATGGGCCCCTCGTAGCTTTGGCTTTCAAATTGGAGGAAAATAAGTTTGGGCAGTTATCATATCTAAGGTAACTCTCATTTTTGGAGATGGTTGATTTCAAATTTGTGGCAACTTTTCAGTATATTTCACATATGTTAATGAGTTGATTATTTGGTTGAAGAATTTATGAGGGCGTCATTCGGAAGGGGGATTTTGTGACTAATGTTAACTCTGGCAAGAAGACCAAGGTAAGTTTAAGGTCTTTCGGTGCTCTAGTTTGATTGCATTTGTCTTTGTTCATATTTATGTTTTTCCTTTCCAGGGTAGATAGATAACTCAATAACTGATTTATTTACGAGTTTCGGTGAAAAACCTTATATAATAATGTTTGATCCAACTCTACAGTTTTTTCTTCAATAATTTAGTCTAATATTCATGAAAATTCTATTAGTTCATCATGGATTCCAATCTCCAAGTCTAAGTGAATGGATTCAAGAATGGAATAATAGTACTGAGATATAAAGAAAATGAATCTTGTGGTGCTGAATGAAATCTGTATAGAAAAGGGGACACTTCTCCTCCCATGAGTTTCTGATAGAACACATGTTTCTGATGCAATTGGTTTATGGAAATGAAGCAGTCCTTGCTTCAAAAGTAATTAAGATGTTCAGGATATTGGATGCTAGTGAACACGGTTGAATTGCCCATATTTGATGGTTCTGATCCAATGCGTGGGGATGATAACAATGGAAACACATCTGTATTGTTGAATATAAAGCTGGCTAGTATGAGTATGAAGGGTCACACAATTCTTTAATTCAATTCAACCTACCAAGTGACAGAGGATGGCCTAACACAGGAAAAATTTAAATAAGCTCTGATTGCATTTGATGCTTTGGGTGCAAATAAATTCAGAATTTTTTTAAGGGCTCTTGAATTCTGAATAATATTGGGGATGTATCGAGCTATTTAATTTGTTTCCCCTTTTTCTTCGAAACAAAGATTATTCTGTTTTGTCCTAACAGGATCTTTCAAGCTACTGTCCTACTAACAGTATGGACAACTTTTTTAGAAACTTATCATCCTACATAAATGCTATCTTTAACCAGACATCTGACCATGCTCGTCCTGCATGTACACATAGTCTCATATGAGGATGTTTTGGGTTGTCATTTGGTATCCTTTCCTCTTCATCTTGAACTTTTTTTTGTTTATCTGAAGGCAAGTAAACATGAAAACCTAAAACAGTACCACAAATACTGGAATTAGTTTTAGTTTTTATTAGTTGGATGTGAGGCTTGATACATAATTAATAATTAATGCAGTGCTATTCCTAAGTAAGATCATTGCCATCTCCCTGCATTTTGTATGACATTTCGAGACTAGAAAATATATCCTGAGATATTAAGTTGTGAATAAAGTAATTGCACCAATTCATTTAAATTGACGTTTCTAAACCTTATGGGCTGAATACAATTATTACTTATAATTACTAATATACATTACTTACAACACTTTTCTCAAACTAGTGAATGAATATCTATTGTTCTAAGCTTGCAATGAGTTGGTTGTAACATTATGTTAGTAATCCCTTTGTTAACACATCTGCTACCTGATGCCATAAAGGAATGTAGGTTGTAGTTATCAAGTCGCTATCTAACTTCTCTCTCATAAAATGTCAATTTATCTCGATATGTTTTTCTCCTGTCATGTTGAACATGATTATTAGCAATAGTGGTGGCCTATTTATTGTCGCAACAATTTCATAAAGACTTCACACTTTATATTTAAATCTTTAAGTACGATTTTCATCTACAATAGCTCTAAATTTTTTTGTGCCATAGCTCTAAATTCTGCTTCAGCCTTTAGTCGAGAGCTACTGCACGTTGCTTCTTACTCCTCCAAGTAATAAGGTTCCTACATAGAAAAACACAGATGTGGACCTATTGTTATTCTCTGAACCTGCATAATCAGCATAACTATACACCACTATAGTTTGACTTCCACCTCTTTTAAACAAAAGTCCTTTCCTTGGAGTGGCTATGTGTGAAAAATAGAAATCAGAGTGTTCTGAATGTGCTTGAGTGAGTAAAGCACTCAGCATCCATAATATTTATACACTATATAATTAATTACATATTATGTTTACAAGGAGAAATAAATAATAGTCCAACTTCCTAAATGCATGAATCTAAATATACATGAACCTAAAACTTAAATGCTCTTTTTAATGGAAAACATACAATGTATTTTTTCTATTTCCAACACTCCCCCTCAAGCTGGTGAATAAGTATTCTCCATTCCCAGCTTGGATATAATTCGTTCAAAATTTGAGCAACTCAATCCTTTAGTGAGAATATCCGCAAGTTGCCCATGTGAGGACACATATGGGGTGCAAATCAGCCCACTGTCAAGCTTCTCCTTAATGAAGTGTCTATCAACCTCAATATGCTTAGTTCGATCATGTTGAACTGGATTATGTGCTATACTGATAGCTGACTTATTATCACAGTAGAGCTTCATGGGTCCTTCCCATTTGATTTTCAAATCTTCTAAAATAATTTTAAGCCAAAGTAATTCACAAATGCCTTGTGCCATGGCTCGAAATTCAGCTTCAGCACTAGAACGTGCTACTACATTTTGCTTCTTACTCCTCCAAGTTACAAGATTTCCTCCAAGAAAGGTGCAATACCCTGTAGTGGATCTTCTATCAACAATTGATCCTGCATAGTCTGCATCAGTGTATGCCTCAAGTGTTGTATTTCCATTTCTTTTGAACAAAATTCCTCTTCCTGGAGTTCCCTTAAGATACTGCAGGATTCTATGAACTGCTTGTAAATGGATCTCTTTAGGACATGAACTGACTAACCATGCTTACAGCATATGCAGTATCAGGTCTAGTGTGAGACAAGTAAATTAATCTCCCAACTAGACGTTGATACATTTCTTTATCTACTGCAACATCTTCTTCTGTATTACCCAATTTAAGATTTGGATCCATAGGAACGCTCGCTGGTTTACACGCTGTTTTTCCTGTCTCTTTGAGTAAATCTGTAATGTATTTTTGTTGTGATATAAAAATGCCTTTTCGGGAATGTGCCACCTCGATTCCCAAGAAGTACTTCAGCTTTCCAAGAGCTTTTATTTCAAACTCCTTAGCCAAACAATGACTCAAGATCTGTTGCTCCTTCCAATCATCTCCAGTCATTATAATGTCATCCACATATACTAACAAAACTGTTACTCCCCCTTGTGGCGAGTGTTTGATGAACAAGGTGTGATCCCCTTGACTTTGCTTGTACCCCAAGGATGTCATAACCTTAGTGAATCTTCCAAACCATGCTCGAGGTGATTGCTTTAGGCCATATAACGCCTTTTTCAACCTGCAAACTGTATTGTCAGACACATTTTTTTCATACCCTGGTGGTACCTGCATATAAATCTCCTCCTCAAGTTCCCCATGTAGGAAAGCATTCTTCACATCAAATTGTTGTAAATTCCAACCATAATTGGCAGCAAGTGACAAAATTACTCTCACTGTATTCATCTTTGCAACCGGTGCAAACGTCTCTGAGTAGTCAATTCCATAGGTTTGTGTAAACCCTTTGGCAACCAACCTGGCTTTATATCTTTCGATTGATCCATCAGCCTTATATTTTACCGTGTACACCCATTTGCATCCAACTGGCCTCTTTCCTTCTGGTAAAGTCACTATCTCCCACGTTCCATTCTTCTTCAGTGCGTCCATCTCAATATTCATGGCTTGCTTCCATTTTTCATCAGACAATGCCTCAGAAACATTAGTAGGTATGGAAGTAGCGTTAAGGTTTGTAAGGAAGGCTCTATGGGTAGGTGAGAATTTTTTAAAAGAAAGATAGTTTGAAAGGGGATATAAAGGTTGTTTGGTGCATTTTCTGGTACCTTTCCTAATAGCAATTGGAAGGTCTAGGTCATCATCTGTTGTTTGGGTCATAATTTTATCCTGCAATTCAGAAGAATTAATTACCTCATTTGAAGGAGTCGAGTCAGACTCTTGAACTTGTGTCGATTCAGGAACGGCCTTTGACTTTCTCATGTAAACCAGATTCTTTCCATATCTCACATCCACTTCAGGTTCACGTTCAACTACTGGTATATTTGATTGATTTGACTCAACTCCCAGTTCTTCAGGCTCAGATGGGTTTGGTACAAGTGTGTTTAACTCAAGACCAGAAAGATCGGGTCTATTTGACTCGAAACTGGAAGAATTAGGTGGATTTGACTCGAGACCAGGGAGATTGAGTGTATTTGAGTCATGACCAGATGTATTTGACTTAATACTAGACAAATTGAGTGTATTTGACTCGAGACCAGAAAGATCAAGACTTTCAAGCTTATCTTCCTTAAAACTCTCCCCCTGAAGATAAGGTTGAGTGAAGTACGGTTCCTCTTCATGGAAGGTTACATCCCGCGACACAAAGAATCTTTTAGATGGAGGATGAAAACACTTATATCCCTTTTGAGTAGAGGAATAACCGACAAAAACACATCTTAGGGCTTTAGGATCGAGTTTTTTCCTATCTTGACCATGCACATGGACAAATGAGACACACCCAAAGATTCGAGGTTTGAGATTACTACTTGTTGACAAATTTGGATAGAAGGAAGAAAGAACATCCATAGGACTCTTGAACCCTAATACTCTAGAGGGTAATCGATTAATAAGATATGTGCTAGTGAGAACGGCCTCCCCCCATAAATATTTGGGAACATTTTTATGAAACAATAGTGCTCGGGTTTGGTCTAATAGATGCCCATTTTTTCTTTCTGCGATTCCATTTTGTTGTGGTGTTTTAACACAAGAAGACTCATGGATAACTCCCTCTTTTTGACAGAAAGAAATAAGAACATGATTGAAGTACTCTTTTCCATTATCAGACCTAAGTCTTTTAATGTTTACTCCAAATTGATTTTTAATCATGTAGAAAAATTTTGGAAAAACAGTACTGACGTCAGACTTGTTTTGGAGTAAAAATACCCAAGTAACCCGGATACAATCATCTATAAAAGTCACAAACCACCTAGCACCTGTTACATTTGGATTAGTAGAAGGACCCCAAACATCTGAATGAACAAGATAGAAAGGGGAAAGACTTCTTTTGTTGTTTAATGGAAATGGTAGACGCTTATGTTTAGCAAACTCGCACACATCACAATGAAGACTTTCAATATCTACCTTATTGAATAAAGACGGAAACAAAACTTTAATGACTCCAAAAGAAGGATGACCTAATCGACAATGAAAAAGAAAGATTTTTTCCTTTTTGGAGAGTATTGACTCTGACATAAATGAGTGAGACAAGTGGACATTTGTACAGTGACCTGGTTCTTCAAGATAGTAAAGGCCATTCCTTTCTCTAGCACGTCCAATCGTCTTTCCCGAGTCCTTATCCTGAAATATACAACAATCATTAAAAAAAGTCACACTACAGGATAAATCATTTGTAAGTTTTTGTATGGAGACAAGGTTCATGGATAGCTTCGGAACATGGAGAACCCTTTTTAAGGTTATAGAATGATTTATTTGAATATCTCCAAAGCCAACTACAGTTACAAGAGTACCATCAGCAGTAGAAATTTTTTTATTACTGGGACAAGGGGAATATGTGGAGAACTGTTTTGAAGAGGGTGTCATGTGGTCTGTGGCTCCTGAATCTAATATCCAAAATAAATGAGAAGGTGTTTCTGAGACATGAAATCCAAATGAGAGTGGAAGCTTACCAGAATACACCACACTACAATTACTTGATGATTTTTCCATACCAGAAAATGCAGGGACAGCGGCTGGAACAGCAAACAGTGGCTGGAACTTGCAGACAGTTGCTGGAACTGTGCAGACAGCGGCTGGAACGGTGTAGACAGCGGCTGAAAAATGTGCAGAGTTGTACCAACAGCTGCAGAAAACTGTATGAAACAGTACGGACGGCTGCCGGAAAAGTATAGATAGCGTTTAATTGAATAAAACTTGACAGCATGTGTTGCCCAGTCAAGATTTATGGGTTCTGACAGCATAAAAATGCCCGGTCAGATTTCTAAACACTGATATTAGCGGAAGTAGAGTCCCCTAGATTAGGAGCTCTGATACCATGTGAAAAATAGAAATCAGAGTGTTCTGAATGTGCTTGAGTGAGTAAAGCACTCAGCATCCATAATATTTATACACTATATAATTAATTACATATTATGTTTACAAGGAGAAATAAATAATAGTCCAACTTCCTAAATGCATGAATCTAAATATACATGAACCTAAAACTTAAATGCTCTTTTTAATGGAAAACATACAATGTATTTTTTCTATTTCCAACACTATGAGATGTAGAACATAGTTGAAAGTTTGCAAATCTCACACTCTTGGTTCATGAATGAATTTACTCAGTGTACTAACTACATAAGGAAAATTTGGCCTAGTGTGTGCCAAGTAAATTAACTTATCCACTAGTCTTTGATTTTGAACCTTGTCAACTTTGACACTTTCCTCCTCAAAACTCATTTTAGATTTTGTTCAATGGGAACATTCCCAAGTTGCATCCAAGCTTGTCTGTTTTCCTATCAAAGACCAAGCACTTAATTTCTTAAAGATAAAAATTCTTTGCTTTAAATGAGGCACTTCAATTTTCAAAAAATAATTGAGTTGCTCAAAGTTCTTCATCTCCAACTCTGTTGATAAATTCTCCTAGAGCAGCTGTGTCTCAGTCAAATCATCTCATGTAACAATAATGTCATCAATTTCATTTAGAAACACGGTCTGTTTTTCAACTTGTGAATGTTTGAAGAAAGCGGCGTGTTCTCTTTGGCTTTGCATTATAGGCCAAGCTCACCATTACATATGTGAATCTTCCAAACCACTTCAAGGGGAATGCTTTAGTCCATATAAGGCCTTCCTCGATCGACACACCTTGTTTGCTCCACCTCTAAACTCTAAAACCAAAACCTAAGAGAATTCCCATATACTCTTCCTTTAAATCTTCAAGCAAGAATGCATTTTTTACATCAAAATGGTGTAGTTCCTATTTAGAGTTAACAGCAGGAGATAATAATATTCAAACAATATTTTTCTTTGCCACTAGAGCAAATGTCTTCTCATAGTCAATGCCATATATATACCCTCCGGTCACATTTATAAGCAACAAAAGTGTTTTAATTCTTGGTCACTATTATAAGCAAAAGTCAATTATTAATAAACCATTTAATGTTGTAATTTCTAATATACCTGTTGAAATACAAGAGACTAAGACACATTTGAATAAACCGTGTGTTTTGTAACGCACTACGGAGACTTTATTATATATAGAGAGATTACAACTAAGTATATGATATAGTCAATGTGGGACTATTCTATATACAAATATTCTTAACACTATATATTTACAAATATCAACACTCCCCCTCAAGCTTGAGCATATAAGTCAAATGCACCAAGCTTGCCACATATATAATTAGTTCTGAGATTTCGTAGGGATTTTGTAAACACATCTACTAATTGATCATTGGAGTTGACAAAGTTTGTGACAATGTCGCCTGATTCAATCTTCTCTCTGACAAAGTGACAGTCTATCTCAATGTGTTTGGTCCTCTCATGGAAGACTGGATCTGAAGCAATGTGCAATGCAACTTGATTATCACAAAGTGTCATTGGTCTTGCTTCTTCAATTTGAAGTTCTTTGAGCAACTATTTTAACCAAATGAGTTCACATGTAGCCATTGCCATGGCCCTATACTCTGCCTCGGTGCTTGATCTTGCAACTACATTTTGTTTCTTACTTTTCCAGGATATAACGTTTCCTCCAACAAGTACACAATACCCAGAGGTGGATCGTCTATCAATGGCTGACCCTGCCCAATCAGCATCGGAGTATCCAACTATCTGAGTATGTCCTTTATCTTCATACACAAGGCCTTTTCCTGGAGCACATTTGATGTATCTTAGAATCCGGACAACAACATCCATGTGTTCTTGGCAAGGAGAATTTAAGAATTGGCTTACCACACTAACTGCAAAAGAAATGTCGGGACGAGTGACTGTGAGATAATTCAACTTTCCAACCAATCTCCTATACCTTCGTGAGTCAGATAGGGGCTCCCCCTGATTGGGTAGGAGTTTGACACTTGGATCCATAGGAGTATCAGCTGGTTTAGCGTTCAACAAATCTGTTTCTTCCAAAATATCCATAGCATATTTTCGCTGAGAAATCACTAAACCATCTTTAGATTGGGCTACCTCAATACCTAAGAAATAACGGAGTTTACCAAGATCTTTTGTCTGAAATTGATTCGAGAGATGTTGTTTTAACTGGAGTATTCCTTGCTGATCACTGCCAGTTATGACAATATCATCCACATATACAACAAGATAGATACACCCTTGGGCAGAGTGACGATAAAACACAGAATGATCAGCTTCACTACGGACCATACTAAACTGTTGTACTACGGTGTTGAATCTGCCAAACCAAGCTCTCGGAGATTGCTTAAGACCATAAAGAGACCTGTGTAGCCTACAAACCATATTTGAGGACTCCCCCTGAGCAACAAACCCAGGTGGTTGCTCCATATATACTTCCTCTTCCAGATCACCATGTAAAAAGGCATTTTTGATGTCAAGTTGACGAAGAGGCCAATGTCGAATGGCTGCAATGGCTAGAAGAAGTCTAATAGATGCCATCTTGGCTACGGGCGAGAAGGTATCACTATAATCCAATCCAAAAATTTGAGTGTATCCTTTTGCTACCAAGCGAGCTTTAAATCGATCAATCTTACCATCTGGACCAACCTTCACTGTATAAAGCCAACGACAACCTACTAAAGATTTTTCAGGGGGTAGAGGAACCAGTTCCCAAGTACCACTGCTTTGAAGAGCACACATTTCGTCAATTATTGCTTGCCTCCACTCAGGGTGAGATAATGCTTCACCTGGAGTATTAGGAATAGAAACAGAAGACAAAGAAGACAAACAAGTATACTGCAAAGGGGAAAGACGATGATAACATAAATCAATATAATGTGGAGAAGGATTTCGTGTTTCACGTATACTTTTTCGAAGAGCAATCGGAAGATCAGACTCAGGTTGCGGGATCGGATCCAATGATGGCGAAGGTGTCGGAGGAGAGTCTGCAATGACCTCAGGGACAATTAGTGTATCAGGGATAGGTATTGCCTCAGGGATAGGTGTGACAGACGTGGGTTGACGATGCTGATATGTTTGAAGAGGGCGAGAAGTGGGGGGGTCAACCGTAGGGCTAGAATGATCGGGAATAATTGGAAACGGGATTGCCGGAAGAGGTGTGGGAGTACTGTCCTGAAGGGGTTCCGGAGTTACTTGACTGGACTCGAAATATGGAGCAGACTCGAAGAAGGTAACATCGGCCGATACGAGGTATCGTTGTAGAGTATGTGAGTAGCAACGATAACCTTTTTGGGATCGATGATAACCAAGAAAGACACACTTTAGTGATCGAGCTGATAGTTTATCAAGACCAGGAGAGAGATTGTGTACAAAACATGTGGACCCGAAGACTCGGGGAGGAATTGGATGAAGTGGAGAATTGGGAAAAAGGATTGAATGAGGGATTCTATCGTTAAGGACAGATGAGGGCATGCGATTTATAAGGTAACAAATATCAACAATACCCTTGTATTTCATTTTCCAACATTTCATTAAATTTAATAAAGAGGACATTATAGTACATTTAATAAATGTTTTTGTAGAAATTCTAAAAAGTTAACTACACTTGATTGAATTTCTTAATAATCGTGAAAACAATTTTTGTTGCTTATAAATGTGACCGGAGGGTGTACGTCTGAGTGTATCTTTTTGTCACTTGTCTGACCTTGTATGTCATATGTCTTAGTTTATCTAAAAATATCTCCAATCTGGATTTTAACCACCAATACGAACTCAAAAGGCTTTGATCTACAAATTTTCTGAAGCGTGTGTTGACCAAAAACCAATGGAAGGTGGTACATGGATTACATGTGACAGGGATGGGAAAGCTGTCTAGCTGCGCGTGGGGCTGCTTACAGTGGAAAATTTCTGGGTCTTGGCCTGATATGGGACTACAAACCTTGTGTTGAGTCAGTATTCTGAGAAGGTCGAAGGACAGTGGTGATTTGGCAGTTGAAAGAATTGAACGCACCAAAGAAACCCAAAGAAACTGTATGGAAAGAGTAACAGAATTGTAGCAAGGCAAGGCAGAAAGGAACAAAGAGCGTATAAAAACACAATGAGGCTGCAGTGAAGGTTTATTAGAGGAATATTTAGAATAGAGTAAGTAAGATTGTAAGTCAGCTATTAGACTGACAGCTGGCAGTCACCCTAGGGTGTAACCTGCTATTATAAGTCACAGCTTGCATCATTTCTATTAAGGTTGCACAAAAATTACAAAGGCAGTCACATAAGCAAGAAATTTCTATGAAGGACAAAAAATAAACCTTAAAGATGGCGGCTAGGATTCATGCGGAAGCAAGATCCAAAATATTGGGAGCTCTGATACTATGTAGAATATATTTTGATGTATATTTCAAAGTTGTGAATAAAGTACACGCACTATTTCGCTTAAATTGATTATTCTAAATCTAATGGGCTTGATTAATGAACAAATACAATTATTACAAATATACATTATTTGCAACGGAGACTAATAATTTGTGGTTGAAGCTTTTGTTTTGTCAATGCAGATTTCTCGCTTGGGTCGGATGCATTCTAATGAATTGCAGGTTTGTTTTTAGGCTTTTTAACGTTGATCTTCCTGTATAATGAATACCTCCGGAAACTGCAATTTTAAAAAATAAGGAGTTAGAGTTATTGGTATTTCACAGGAAAGGGAAAACATGCACAGTTTTATCTCTTCTAAATTCATTTTGAAGATTTTTAATATTAATTTATTCTCTGCCATTTGTTAAACTTCTAATTGAACATTTTTCCTCTACAGGACATTCAGGAGGCCCATGCTGGCGAAATAATTGCTGTATTTGGTGTTGATTGTGCATCAGGTTCTTCTTTTCACATTGCTTGTGGAATATGCATTTTTAGAACTCTATATTTCTCTTTCTCATGCTTTTTTGCTGATTATATGTTTGCTAGAATCTTGTGGTGGTGGTTTAGATTTTTTAAAATGTTGCATAATAAGCCAAGGGGATGAGAGAGAACCGAAAAAATACAACAGCTGTACTTCAAAAGTCAAAACATAATAAGCAAATCAGGTTATAAATACAATAGTTCTAGCAAAACTTTCAGCTTGCTGGAAATAAATATTCACAATCCCTTTAACCACTCTCTTCCTCTTAGAATTTTGGGGTGAGCCTAACTCAACATTAGAAAACCAGCGTGGGACTTTATAACACACCCCTCAGTCTCACGCCCAACAAAATTGAGCTTGGTGCTTAAATATAAATGGTGGGTGGTTCGATAGCGAAAACATGATATCAGGTGGCCCAATGGATCTTGTAGTTATCATTCGTAAGTGAAAGCTTGCATGGGAATATTTGAGAAAGAATTCTGGGGAACTGAACTTGCTACTTTATTCTGATTCTCCGTCAACTTGTATCTTTTACAGGGTATATGCTGTTAGAGCTTAACTTGTCCTTTATTATCTCGACCTCAATTGTATGCTTTCTGTCTAGGTTTTGGAGATTGAACCCAAAGGTCATTATGAAGGACAATTAAATTAGATATAAATAAACATTTCAAAGTTGTTTGGCTCTAAGGTTTGAAATTTAGGATGATTAACACATTAATTACATGCTTAAGGATTAATATTAATATAAGTTCTGTGTAGTTCTTTCTGGGTTACTCTCCCTTTGTCCCTTATTATGATCCACTTAGAAAATTTATTGATATTAAGAAAAATAGTTATACAACAAATTTGTAAAAGTTATTTTTTTCTTTTCCGTAATTACATCTAACAACTAAGGATATAAGAGAGAAAAAACAAATTTAATTTTCGAAAATTAAATGGGGGTATTTTTGTATGAAAATTATTAATGCACGAGTAAGTTTGTTAAGGGTATTATATCAAGGGACAAACAAAAAATATGAATAAAGGGTCTTATGATTAGGGACAGAAAGAGTTTTAATAAAGATTTGTTGTTGGGTTGGGACAATCTCTTTGTTTCAAATTTATTTCCGCCTCTTCTCATATTTGTTATTATAATTTTATACTGACCATAATATATATTTTTTGAACATCAGGAGATACTTTTACTGATGGGTCGGTTAAATACACAATGACATCTATGAATGTTCCTGAACCTGTGATGTCTTTAGCTGTACAGCCTGTCTCAAAAGATTCTGGAGGGCAAGTGAGTAATCTCTTTTTTGTAACATGCCAACCATGCAGTCCCAGCTTGAAAAGTTGTATATTCCACAACTCAATTGACTTTATCCATGCATTGCTTATAGTTTTCAAAAGCTTTGAACCGCTTCCAAAGAGAGGATCCTACTTTCCGTGTTGGCTTGGACCCAGAGAGTGGGCAGGTTGTCCTTTTTCCTTAATAATCTTCCTCATTTAATCGACATAATTATTGTTCTTATATTAACATGAACATACTTTTGATTGTAGACAATCATTTCTGGAATGGGAGAACTGCACTTAGATATCTATGTTGAACGCATTAAGAGAGAGTACAAGGTACCATTTTACTCAACATGTATATTTTTTCCTATGCTGTTGATGCATGACAAATGTTTACATCTAAAATTTCTTTCTGTTAGAACTGGTATATATATTTGAATAAAGTAGGATAAGAACAGAATTTATACGATAATTCCTCTGCAGAATTGTCGTAAAACTGAGGATATAGATTTATTATAGCAATCACACATAAAAGCGAGTCTAGAGAGACTAGGATAGGAAAGTTACAAGTTTATGTCCTTCCAAGAAATTAGAGTCTTGGCATCTCCCTTCCAAGAATTAGAGAACTTGGTCTCTCCCTCCCAATACCCAATTGATAATTTTCCCCTTAACCTTTCCCTATTTATTTCTAAACATATACACACCATAAAAATTAATAATATGACTATAACTGCTACAGTTATTGTTATATTGTGCTACTCAACTGACTTTATCCCTCTCCTGTAGTATGTTGTTTGATGCAATGTCTAACTCATTCTTATATCTATACCTGCTAAGGTTGATGCTACAGTTGGAAAGCCCCGTGTGAACTTCAGAGAAACTGTTACTCAACGTGCTGAGTTTGATTATTTACATAAAAAGCAATCCGGAGGGCAAGGACAATATGGACGGGTGATTGGGTAAGTATCGATGAGCCATTCTTATTATATTCAAATAAGATTTAGTGTTTGATTCTGGTAATAAATTTTACAAAAAGTCAATATAAGTGACCAGTCCTGCTGATAGAAAGTGTCTTTCTGAGAAAATGATAAACAGTGACGGAAACTTCGACTGGAGTTTGAGATAAAATGAGAATGTTAGATTTTAGAAGATGAGGATATCTTAAACTATCTTGATATATTTATTTTAATTATCTCTTAGGGTCAGTTTCTTATTTTGGAATACCTCTTGAGATAGTTTCCGCACACTAGGCTCAATAGTAGTTTGAGGGATTTTATTGGAAAAACTCAAGTTGTTAACTACGAATAAGAGATAAATATTGCTTCTAGGGTAGACGAATTTTGTCATGCAGGTTTTCAAATAATCTTTAGGAATACAAAGTTGTAGCTTGTATTTGTCTTTTTCGTGTTTTTATAGAATGAGATCTTGCTGTTTGAAATCAGCTATATTCTTGAACATACAAATTTGGCTTATTCTGATTTAGAATATGTTAGGATTCTGAGCTAAAACTAGCACAGATGAAATTATTCATCCCTATAGTTTATTAAATAACAAAAGAAATAGGGTAGACGAGAGGGAATACTCTCCTTATACTGGTTTTCCAATCAAATCTATCAGTTAGCTAAAGATCCCGAAGGCATCATGGGAAATCTTTTTTCTAGAATTTCTGTACATATAAAGGCCTAAGGATGCCAAATAGAAAACTTCCCTGACAACCTAACTAACTAAACTGCCTATCTTAACTAATTCCTATTTTTCCTCCTTACTTTTGCACTTCTTCCTGTGGTATAGAGGTCTGGCTCTTGATTTATTAACATCATTCCTAACATCATGTATGTTATCTTATGTAAAATATTTATTATCATTCGCTTGGTAAGAAGCTAGTTGTGTAAATCTTCCAATACTCCTATTTCTTGATGACACATATTGTATTCAATATGAACACAGGTATATTGAACCACTTCCTGCTGAGTCGGGAACTAAGTTTGAATTTGAAAACATGCTTGTTGGCCAAGCTGTTCCATCAAATTTTATCCCTGCAATTGAGAAAGGTTTTAGAGAAGCTGCCAACTCGTGAGTGAAATTTTACTAGTTTCTTAATTTTGTTGTGTACAATTTTGGTGTGCAGTTGAACTTACTTTTTTGTATGGCAACCCTAACCCAATATTGCTCTTCACACAGTGGTGCCTTAATTGGACATCCAGTTGAAAATCTCCGAGTTGTTTTGACAGATGGTGCTGCTCATGCTGTTGATTCCAGCGAACTTGCCTTTAAGATGGCTTCTATCTATGCTTTTAGACAGGTTATTTTCATTCACCACTTATTTTTAATAAATTGCATTGCACATATTGTAGTTGTGTATTGATTCCATCACATCGGTATGATATGATGGCCTCATTCCCTAACAATTTGTGGTGCTGTCTTCTGTAACAGTGTTACACAGCTTCCAGACCAGTTATATTAGAACCTGTTATGCTTGTTGAGCTGAAAGTACCAACAGAATTTCAAGGAGCTGTTGCTGGTGACCTCAACAAGTGAGAATTTTTTACCTTTTTCTCCTTCTGGATATCATTTACTTATGGTAAATTTCAGAATTTTCTGACATACTTTTATTACAAATGACAGGAGAAAAGGTCTGATTGTTGGCAATGATCAGGACGGGGATGATTCTGTCCTTACAGCTCAAGTAAGTACATACCTAGCAGGTCTATTTGAACATTTTAAATATTATCGAAATTAGTTCCCATGGTTGATTTTGGTGGTATGAAATCAATTAGTTATGATTTGATTTGATGACACAATGACTAAAATTTGCCTAAATAAAATGTAATCTTGGAAACCTTAGTCATCTTCATTGTGGGCCCACATTTTCTGCTATTAACTGCAGCCTATAACACCTTCATTGTGTTGGGTGTGAGAGGTGTTAACATCCCACGTGACATCGACTAGCGATATGGCAAAAATAGTTTTTTAAGACTTAGGAAATCCTCATTTCTAGAACTAGCTTATGTAGTTGAGATAGGCCATTCTCTTCCCTAGAGCTAAGTTTATGTAGTTGAGTTAGACCATCCTCTTCTCTAGAGCCAGCTTATGTAAATGGGTTATGCATAGCCCAAATTCTAAGACATAACGTCTATCCTTTGTTAGTTATTGGGTCACCTGTATTGTTTCATGTTACCGGTGTTAATTGTAGGGCATCCCTAGAGCTAGCTTTCAAGATTGACTTACTTTTACTCTGAATTCCAAGATGTACGACAAAAAATTGTAGGTGTTCAAAAACTAAATTAGTTTTAAATTCTCTCTTCCCCTCCCCGTCTTTATACACTTGGTTGCAAAAGCTTAACATGCCAACAGGCAACTGGTTCAAAGTTTTTTTAGCAGAATTGGGTGGAGGTGCAGTTATGGCCGAGTTGATGTATTATTGTGTTTTTAACCTGTTTGCGAAATATAATGATGGTGGAAAATTGTTATTGATTGAAATTTACTGGTTATTGTGATTCCCCCTTGTTTATTTTTAAGGTTGATGTAGTTCTTACTTTAGCCATTACTTTTTACCAATTTAACATGGCTAATTTAGCTGTTGCTGTGTATTATTTCAGGTCCCTCTTAACAATATGTTTGGATATTCTACAGCTCTTCGTTCCATGACACAGGTGGATATCCTGCTACCCACTAACCATAGATATTTCATGTTTTGATGGCAATTTATATCTGGTTTTTGACTTTGTGCTGTTTTCTTTCTTTTTAATGACTGCAGGGAAAGGGTGAATTCACAATGGAATATAAGCAACATGCACCGGTTTCTCATGATGTACAAACCCAATTGATAAACGCATACAAGGGCACTCAGGCGGCTGAATGATCTGGCCTTGTTGAAAGTACACGGTCCTTCATTTTTTGGGAATACTTTATCTAGTAAAGGAATTGTGACAATAATATAGGGATATAGGTTTGGTTAATTTCTTACGGTCAACCAAATTGTGAAAGCAAATAAGAAGTTGCTATGATTGTGATAGTGTACGATAAAAGTAATGTTTAGATGAAATAGGCCTCAAAAAGATGTAAGTTTTCAATATTACATATTATTTAAACAAGAGAATACTACCTCAGTACTGCATTTATTTGTCATCTAAGACATGCTTTGATGACATTAAAAGAGAAAAATTAGAGAATGAGAGGCATAGGCTGAAATAATATCATACAAGTTCTTTTGAAATTGTTTAAGATTGACTTTTTAAGTTTATCTACTAATATAAATTTGTAAGACTTATATAGGATGTGTTTATGAGTTGGTTTTTAGAGGGTTCTAAATGAAATAACTTTGAAGGAAGGTCTATATTTAAATGTATATTTGATATTTTAAAAAGGTGAAATTATATGTTTGTCATTTTTTTAAATATCAAATATTATATCAAAATGTTAATGTAGTTCTTCAAAATATATATTTTTTAAAACATTGTAATAAGCTACTAATATTGGTGCTATATGATCAAGAGCGTTAATTACAGAACATTGTAAATAATTTCCATCCGTCTCAAAATAATTGTTAGAAAAAAAGTTGTCTCAAAATATTTGTCATTTTAAATTATTAATGCAATTTTATATTTAATTTTTCAATTGTACCCTCTAATAAATATTTAATTTATTGTTTTTTCACTTAACATTAATGTTAATTTGAATACATCAATAATTAACTAGGATAATTGGGTAAAGTAATTATTCTCTCTTTCATTTATTACTGTTTCTTAATTTGTGTAAAATGTTCAATTGTGACAAATAATATGAGACGGAGGGAGTAATAAATTTATTGTTTATTTTTAAATAATGTAAATAATGTTTATATATTATAGAACATTGTAAGTAGTGTTCACTTCCTTACAAGGATATTCAAATACACCAAACAACAACTAAGTCTTATCCTATTAGGTGGAGTCGTCTATATGGACCAACTTTCGCTATAATATTCTATCACTGATCATATTTCTGTTCAAATTATTAATCTCGATATCTTTCTTAATACTCTCATAATTTTTCTTGGGTCTTTCTCTTCCTCGAATTGTTTGCCTTCTTTTCACCTGGTTTACTTTCCTTGCTATAGCATCTACGGGTTTTCTCTCTATATGTGCAAATCACTTAAGCTTATTTTTCAATTTCTTCTCTACTATAGACTCTACTACGTCACTCTAATAATTTCATTTTTAATTTTATCTTGTCAAGTCTTACCACATGTCCACCACAATATTCTCATCTCTGCTACACTTACTTTATTCTCGTGTTGATTCTTAACAGCCTAACATTTTGTCCCGTATAAAATTGTAAGTCTTACCGCAGTCAATAAAACTTCTCTTTTAGTTTGAGCGGTACCTTCGCATCACACAAAACACCTGATGCATTTTTCCATTTCAACCATCCTGCTTGAATTCGATGATTTATATCCCTTTCTATCTTCTCCATCATCCCATATTACGAACCTAAGATATTTAAACTGTGTAACTTGAGGGATAATATTGTTTCCAACTTTCACCTATAGGTTAAAAACACTTCTTCTTTTCTTGAACTTACATTCTATATACCCCGTCTTACTTTTTCTCAGGCGAAAATCTTATGTTTCTAAAGCTCGTTTTCAAGTTTTCAACCTCTCATTTAAGTCCCCCTTTGCCCCTCTAAGAAAAACTATATCATCTGCAAAAAGCATGCAACTCGGTGCCATCTCTTGGATGTGTTTAACGAAAACATCCAAAATTAAGGTAAAAAGGTATGGGCTTAGGGTTAATCCTTAATGCAAACCAATTGTAATGAGAAAATCGTTTGTCTCTCCACCCTGTGTCCGAACACTAGCTGATATCCCTTCATACATATTTTGGATAACTCGAATATATGCAATCCTAACCCTTTTCTTCTATAGGGATTTCCACAAAATCTCTCAATGCATTCTATCATACGTCTTTTCCAAGTTGTAGCGGGAAAAAATTGAGATCAAAGCCATTGAATTGACTTGACTCATTATTTCAGTGAAAGTCCCCACCGCGTTTTATTGTTTCCCAAGGAAATGGGAAAAGAGCGAAATAAACCCAAAAGAAGTTTTTTAAATCAAAAACTAGAAAAAAGCAGAGATCTAAGGTACGAGTGTTGGTTATACAAGGGGAAAATATTAGCACCCCTCATATTTGTGGTACTCCACATGAACCTTTTTGAAAATCTGTATAAAAAAGAGAATTGTGTGCAAAAGAAAAAAGTTTTGTTTGATTTTAAAATATGTTCGGCAAGACATTACATCTTTTGCCTACATACCTCCTCAGTGCAATGGAGAAGTCAGAGTAAATGTAGTTCCACTTAAAGGGAAACAAAAGGTTTAAAACTGGATAGACACTTTATCATCATAGAAGAGAATACTCAGCCAATTATCTTGAACATGAGAACAAATGGACCTTTTTCATCACAAATGAAAGAAGGGCTCCAACTTGGATAAAATCAACAAGTATACCACTATCGGTTTCAAGTGGAAAGGGTTCCATCATATCAATCAATACCAAGACTGTGGGGTTTTACATCTCACCATAACAATTAATCATGTCTAAAATTTTGAGGAAAATCCACTAAGGGCAAAAGATATTTTTAAAGAATTTGCAAACATAAGAAGGTTTTGGGAAAAAGGGAGAAGATTTTGAAAATTTAAGAAGGGGGAAGGAGATAAAGGGACTATCCTAAAGCATAAAATAAAAGCTAAGGATAAGAAAAATCTAACCAAACAAGAAGCCAACACTTGACATTACGAGTCAATGTAGATTTCCCATCCTTTGGACTTAAACCATAACCAAGCAGGTACAATACCAACTATAGGATCCAGATGAACTTGACATCTTCATAGATAACTTGCACAAAGCCTTGGAGATACGCCATGAGAACTTGAGACACAAATTGGGCAGAGTAACAACTGTGTTCAAATGAATTCCTTATCACAATGCCTTGGAATTAACCATCAAGGACTTTCAAAGAATCACCTGCATACACAAAGATAAATAACCCAATGCCTTGGAGTAAACTCCAAGGACTTCCAGACAAACAAGCACAATACAGTCAAAGTATCAAAAATTCAAATGAAACTCCAAAGTGCCAGGGTCAATGTCCTAAATCTAAGTCCATAGGTTCATCCTCCAAGCTTAGGGTAAAGTAACCAAAGTCCAAATCCACATTAAATCTTGTGATTCAAGTTGATTATTAGTATTTTAAGCACAAAAGTAAAGTATAGTCCAAGTGGACAAAAGAAAAAGTACATACACATAAACATAGGTCCAAGTGGACGAAGGGAAAATAGACATAAACATAAAAATGATGATGAATGCTAGATGGTAAAGTATAAAGCATAAAAAATAAAGGCAAGATTATAAAAGGCATACAAATAAAAGTTAGAAGTTAGAAGTTAATTGTTAGTTGTTAGCTTGAATGATCAATAATGGACGACCAGTGAACTTAGGTCAAAGTTTATGAAAACTTGTCAGAAGATTGATAGAATCAAAGCTTCTACACAACAAGCTTTCAAAGTTTTTGAACCAATTGTCAAATAGTCGACAATCCTTGGGCTTGTAAACATAGGTTTAGGCCACGAATGATCATTCTCCAATATGTGACCAAAGAAAAAGAAAGGGGAAAAAGTATATTAGAACCATGGTATCAAGATGAATTTCTTTTGATTTTAATGGGATTCCATCTTCATGATGTGTTAACCCACATTTTGTGAATTAATACAAGTTTATTTTAGTATTTAGTTTAGTGTTATTTATGTTTGTTCATTTAGTTTCTCTGTTTATTTGCTGTTTTAATAAAATTAGTATGGAGTACATTAGGTGCTCCCTTTTTTTAGTTTAATCTTTATTTAATGTGCAAAATTTAACAATAGGCAAGTTGAGGCACAACTGGGCGAGTCTGCTGATGAGCCATGAGTGAGGAAGCTTGTTTTGAAAAGGAACAACATTGCAAGCTGGTACAATAGTGGAGAGAGTGGGAAGAAATATTGAATGGAGTGAAATCTCAAATGGCACTGAAAAAGATAGTGGAATGAATTCAAATTCATAGTGGAAGCAAACAGCGCTATAAGACACAAATATGGTAAAAAAGGATGCTGCGCGCCGCCTGCTTCTGCTGTCTCAGACTAAGCATTTCGCCTTGTCCCTCCACTACTGTCGGATAGTACAAATATTCTTATCTATGCTAGAGACGTTGAGGATTGAGTGTGCTAGATGATTTTCTTGATCCTAGGCCCATGATCCGAGAAAGTTGAGAAACCCTAATTCCTTGGCCTATATAAAACACTGAAAGCATCATTTGAAAGGATTCAACATTTGTTCCAAGTTCATACCTCCACAAGAGTGTTTGCAGAAGAGTGTTGTAATCTTCTCTCCTCACCCATCTTTGTGCTAGCTGATGAATACTGGTGCGACTGGAGTTTTCTCTTGAAGACCTAACCGTCTCAAGTTCTGCTCCAAGTTTCTCTTAAGTTGTTATCTTTTGTGCATTTCCTTGTCTTAAGATGTTTCCTTTGAGAACCATGTTCATTGTTTGTACTCGACTCACTATGAGCTAAACTTCTTTTAGTTGAGAAATGTGATATTAATATTATAAGTGTGTTTATGTTTTATGTTTGTGTGATTAGTTCTTGATTTATCATGTGTTTATATCTCCAATACTTATTTCTTACATTAATCACCTTAGAGATAGGTATAAGCTTGTTATTGTGAGAGATCTAACAACAAGTGTATTTCATGAATAAAAATGGTTGAAAGAGTATAATAGATATATTCGCTTGAATTAGTTTGCTAAGATATAAGGAAACTACAATCATTAAGGAAAATCAGAACTTTTAATAGACGTGTATTAGGGTTACAAGTGGAACTTAGATATTTGCTTTCCTTACCCTCTTATGCATGCCACTGATTGTTGTAGAAATACACTTTTAGATCCTTCTGACCTTGCATGTCACGACTTCACACATCATTAACACATGAACACATAGAAAAAATATTAATTGATCAAAACTCAACTATCTTTCTCTCAACACTCTTATGACACGTTATTCTCTTTGTCTATTTTAATTATTACAAGAAAGCTGGACTTAAAACCATCACCTATTGTTATTTTCCTACTTATTCTTAAAGTGAGAGAATAGTTTTAATACAAAGTCATATCTAAGTGGTAACACTCCCTGTGGGTACGATACTCTATACTTATTACTTTCTGCGATCAAAACGTGTATACTTTCATGTGACACCTTTAAAGATTTTAATCGAACAAGTTTCTGGCGCCGTTTTCGGGGATTGATTTTTACTACATTTATGTTTTTGTATTTGATTCTATTTGTTTTCATTTTAAGCATTTGTGTTTTTGACATTCTGCTGTAGTTTGGTGTCATGACAGGTGTTAAGCTATTGCATGCACTGATCGTTGTGCCTTATTCACATTGGATTTCTTGAACCTGAAAGAACATTCAGGGCGCTAAGAAGGCAAAGACGTGCTAGACGTATCCCAAAAGTGCCTGCAAAAGTTAATCTGACCGATATCGATCCACCGGATCCACCTCCACCAATACCAGAGGATTCAGACGAGGAGAAGCATATCCCAGTCATTGCAGAAAACATTGACATTATTGGTATTGCCAATGATAGGGCAAGGAACATTAGAGACTACGCTGTCTTTGACCCTACATCAATGAATATTGGCATTGTATTGCCAGAGATCACCGTAACTCAATTTGAATTCAAACCAATGATGTTCCAAATGCTGCAGACTACTGGCCAATATTCTGGATCTCCCAATGAAGACCCTCATCTGCACTTGAGGAAATTTCTAGATGTAGCTAGCAACTTCAAAATTCCAGGCATAACTGATGATGCCTTCAGGCTAAGGTTATTTTCGTACTCTCTAAGGGATAGAGCCAAGAGTTAGTTAAATTCCTTGGAGCCTAATTCCAATGCCACATGGAATGACTTGACTGGAAAGTTCTTAGCTAAGTACTTTCCTCCTTCCAAGAATGCAAAGATGAGAAACAAAATCACATCATTTAGGCAAGGAGATTAAGAATCCCTATTTGAGGCTTGTGAACGGTTCAAGGAGTTACTTAGGCAATGCCTTCACCATGGCATCCATATTTGCATCCAACTCGAGGCATTTTATAATCGGCTAGTTCCTTCTTCAAGGAACATGCTTGATGCATCTAGTGGAGGAGCGCTTTTGCCTAAATCCTATGAAGAAAGGTATCGATTGATTGAGAGTATCATGCCTAATACTTATCAATGACTTGTTTCAAGAGCTAATGTGAGCACAACTTAGAAAAGATGTGCTGGAGCTCATGAAGTTACCGAAACTGATGCGCTTTCTGCTCAAGTGGCACAAATTCATTAAATGATGAAGAATCTGATGACTCTAGAAGCGCCTAAGCCTAAACCAGTAAAGGTGGTTACCGTCGCATCAGAAGTTGCCTGTGTCTACTATGGAGGGGAACATTTGTTTGAAGAATGCATAACAAATCATGTTTCTGCTAACTATGTGGGCAACAACAACATGTACAACAAACCTTACATGTACAACAAACCTTACAACAACACTTACAACTCTGGATGGTGCAACCACCCAAAATTTTCATGGAGTAACAATCAAGGTCAACCGAGGCCTCAAGCTACTAAAGCAACTCAAGCACCACAAGTTCCTCTTAATTTTGTAGCACCGGCTCAAGGGAATAACCAATTGGAAAACATACTGAAATCATTCATTCAAGAGACCAAGAATCAGTTCTTAGCACAAGGAGTGAGCATAAAAAATATTGAAAATCAAGTGGGGCAAATTGCAACCGCTTTGAGTTCAAGACCACTATGGACACTTCCTAGATCGACTGAAACTCCTTATACATCTGGAGTAAAGAATGTAGATACTTGTATGGTTATCAAGCTAAGAAGTGGAAAGGAGTGTGAAACACCCACTAGCAAAAAAGCTGAGACTAGTGGAGTCATGCCTATTGAGGACAGCGCTGGAGAAGAAGATGTGTCTGTTAAGAAATCGATCTCAATAGAGACTAATGAAGAAAAAACTGATGGAACTGAACTTGGCAAGACTACTGGGTCAACTAAGCAACCTGAAGTCCAGACTTCAGTAGTCAAAGAGAAGAAATTTTTTCAAGAACGACCATCACCTCCTTTTCCTCAAAGGATTGGGAAGGAAAAAGAGGAGCAACAATTTGGAAAGTTCATGGAGATACTCAAGCAACTTCAAATCAACATACCTTTGATAGAAGTTATTGAACAAATGCTAAATTACGCCAACTTCATGAAGGATATGCTTACTAAAAGGAAGAGAGTGGGGGAGTTTTCCACTATTGCACTTACTCAATAATGTATCCAATTGGTGCGAGGAAAACTCCCTCCTAAGTTGAAGGATAATGGAAGTTTCACCATACCTTGCAACATTGGTGACTCATTTTATGAAAAAGTACTATGTGATTTAGGATCAAGCATTAATCTTATGTCCATATCCGTGTTCAAGAAGCTAGGGATAGGCGCAGCCAGGCCTACGACCATCACTTTGCAGCTGGCTGATAGAAGCATTTGCTATCCTCAAGGGAAGATTGAAGATGTTCTGGTCAGGGTTGACAAATTTGTATTTCCTATTGACTTCATCATAATGGACTTTGATGCTGATGAAGACATTCTCATTCTGTTGGGAAAACCTTTCCTTGCTATGGGAAGGACGTTAATTGGCGTGGAAAAAGGTGAACTCACCATGAGGGTAAATGGTCAACAAGTGGTATTTAATGTGCTCAATGCATTACAATACCCAAATGAAGAGGCTGCTGATTGTTCAATGATTTCCAACTGGGACAGAATTGTTCACAAGAGTTTGCTAAAGTTCACTGATGTCTTGACTTAAGAGCTAGGAAAAGTGAAAGAGATATTGTAAGAAGGAATCATGTATGGTCCTATGAATCAATTAGTCGTGAGGAAGGAACATATGGAAGTATTTGATTTAGAGGCTGACCAAAGGCCACACTCACCATCCATAGAGGTTCCTCCCGAGTTAGAACTGAAGCAACCTCCTGCTCATCTTCAATATGCATTCCTTGACGCAGGACACAAGTTTATTGTGATTGTGGCGACAACCTTGGCTGAAGAGCAGAAGAGCCATCTGTTGGATGTTTTAAAGAAGTATAAAAGGGATATTGCTTGGCAAATTGCAGACATTAAGGGTATCAACCCTACTGTTTGCATGCATAGAATCCTTTTGGAAGAAAATGCCAAGAATAGTATAGAGAGTCAAAGAAGGCTGAATCCCATTATGAAAGAAGTGGTCAAGAAGGAAATCATCAAATGGCTCGACGCTGGGATTATCTATCCTATTTCTGATAGCGTCTAGGTTAGTCCTGTCCAGTGTGTACCAAAGAAGGGAGGCATGACAGTTATCAGCAATGAAAAGAATGAGCTTATCCCCATAAGAATAGTCACCAGATGGAGGATTTGCATGGATTATTGGAAGCTGAATAAGGCCACAAGGAAATATCATTTTTCTTTACATTTCATTGATCAGATGTTGGATAGATTGGCGGGAAATAAGTACTCTTGCGTATTAAATGGCTACTCGGGCTACAACCAGATAGCTATTGCACCCGAAGATCAAAAAAAGATTACATTTACTTGTCCATACGACACATTTTCCTTTCGAAGAATGCCTTTTGGATTGTGCAATGCACCAACTACTTTCCAAATGTGCATGATGGCCATTTTTTCTGATATCATTGAGAATTCCATGGAAGTCTTCATGAATGACTTTTCTGTATTTGAGGAGTCATTTCAAAATTTCATAGACAACCTGGATATAGTCCTGACAAGATGTGAAGAGACCAATTTGGTGTTGAACTGCGAGAAGTGCCATTTCATGGTATAAGAAAGAATTGTGGTAGGGCATAAAATTTCAAAAAAGGGTTTGGAAGTGGATTAAGCTAACCTGTGAATTTAAAGGTAATTATGTTAGAACAAGATTCGTTCTGATCAATATTCTATGTTTTAATGATAACATTATATATGAATTTTGTATAAGACAATGTGGTACTCTAATCCTTTGCATTTTCCATTTCAGGAAATATATAAAGAGTATGCACAATTCAGCGCTAAGAAGCACTGACTCAGAAGGTTCTGGATGGCTGCATCAGAACATGCTCTGGCAAGACATCAGAAGATGGTCAAGCAGAATCAGAACATGGACTATGAAGCATCAGAAGAACATGAAGTCAGAAGCAGAAGCACGGAAGTTCTTATGGTATCACGCTCAAGCTCTTCAAAGTCAGAAGACAAGAAGATGCTCTGCACCAAGCTGTTGACTCTGATATTCAAACGTTGTTGTTCACAAACATGAGTCCAGAAGCAAGTACAAGATGACAGGCTATTAAGTCTAATCTCTGACTGACAAAAGGAACGTTAGAAGCTACAAAAGGCAAAGTCAGTAAAAGCAGCAAAAGCATGGCTCGAGGTAGTTGACAAAAGTGTGAAACATTAAATGCAAAGCTGTACTATTCACGCAATGCATTAATTGCAACCCAATAGTCATCTTCTCAAACACCTATAAATATGGAAGTTCTGATCAGAAGCAGCTAACCAACTCTTGCGCAAAATACCAAAACGCTGTCAAAATCAAAGCTCACGAACTTCATCTTCAACCTCACAAACTCTTGTAGTATTTAGTGAGTGTTAAGCTTAGAACTTAAGAGAAATATCATTGTTGTGATTATAGCTTTATAAGAAGAAATTCATACTCTTGTAAACTTTATTTTACATTGATTGAAAAAGGTTCCTAGAGTGATCGGTGTGATCAGTAGACGCTAGAAGACTTAGAGGTTATCTAAGTGGTGATTTCCTAGAGTGACCAAGTTGTGATCTGTATACTCAAGAAGACTTAGAAGTTATCTAAGTGGAAAACCATTGTAATCAGATTGATTAGTGGATTAAATCCTCAGTTGAGGTAAATCACTCTAAGGGGGTGGACTGGAGTAGTTTCGTTAACAACGAACCAGGATAAAAATAATTGTGTTCATTGTTTTTATCTTACAAGTTTTTAAAGTCACACTTATTCAAACCCCCCCTTTCTAAGTGTTTTTCTATCCTTCAATTGGCATCAAAGCGCCGGTTCTAGGTGCAAGCACTTAACCGTGTTAGATAAAAGATTAAGGGAGAAAAACACAAAGTCAATATGGTTGAAACAACTACATCTACTCCTACACCTGAACAGAACAACAATGGAAATGGAAGTAGTAGCTTCAATGGCTATAATAGACCACCAGTCTTTGATGGTGAAAATTTTGAATATTGGAAGGACAGACTCGAAAGTTACTTTCTTTGTCAAGATGGTGACTTATGGGATCTTGTCTTGTATGGTTACAGACATCCAGCAAATGCTCGTGGAGTAAAGATGTCAAGACAAGAAATGAGTGATGATCAAAAGAAGCAATTCAAAAACCATCACAAGTCAAGGACTATTCTGCTGAATTCTATTTCTCATGTTGAATATGAGAAAATAACAAACAGAGAAACTGCCTATGACATCTTTGAATCCTTGAAGATGACTCACGAAGGTAATGCCCAAGTCAAGGAGACAAAAGCTCTTGCTTTAATCCAGAAGTATGAAGCTTTCAAGATGGAGGAAGATGAAAACATTGAAGCAATGTTCTCAAGATTCCAGACTCTGACTGCTGGATTAAGAGTGCTTGACAAGGGATATACAAAGGCTGATCATGTCAAGAAGATCATCAGAAGCTTGCCCAGAAGATAGGGCCCAATGGTGACTGCATTCAAGATTGCTAAGAATCTGAATGAAGTCTCTCTTGAAGAGCTGATCAGCGCACTGAGGAGTATTGAAATAGAGCTGGATGCTAATGAACCTCAGAAGAAAGGTAAGTCAATTGCTTTAAAATCAAATAATAAAAAATGCACTAACGCTTTTCAGGCTAAAGAAGAAGATTCTGAAGAGTCAGAATCAGAGGAAGAAGAAGATGAAGTCTCTATGATCTCCAGAAGAGTAAATCAACTCTGGAAGAGCAAACATAGGAAGTTCAAGAACTTCAGAAGTTCCAAAAGGCCTGAAAGAGGAGAATCTTCTGGACACAGAAGATCTGACAAAAAGAAGGTGACATGCTTTGAATGCAAGGAGCCTGGACATTACAAGAATGAGTGTCCAAAGCTTCAGAGGGAAAAGCCCAAGAAGAAGTTTCAAAAGAAGAAAGGCCTTATGGATACTTGGGATGACTCAGATTCATCAGAATCAGAGTCAGACTCATAAGACGAACAGGCAAACATAGTGCTGATGGCTACTGTTGATGCTGAATCAGAATCTACATCAGAATCAGACTTAGACTCTGAAGAGGTATTTTCTGAACTTTCTAGAGATGAGCTAGTTTCCAGCCTACCTGAAATTTTGGAAATCAAGGCTAAACTTAGTATCAAATACAAAAAGCTGAGAAAGCTCTTTGCATCTGAAACTAAGAAGCTTGAAATAGAAAATGCTGAACTCAAAGAAAAAGTTTTAAAATTATCCAAAGATGCTGAGTCATCTTCTAGTTCATAAAAGTCTATTCCAAGTATGAACAATATTCTTAAGGAATATGACTTGAGTTTCAGGAAGTTTTTATCTAGAGGTATTGGAAGAAGTCAACTTGCCTCTATGATATATGCAGTTAGTAGAAACAAGAGAGTTAGCATAGGCTATGAGGGTGAAACCCCATACAAACTTGAATCTGTTGATGATATGAAAATCACATACAAACCTCTGTATGATCAATTCAAGTATGGCCACTCCCATGATATTAGGCTCACATCACATGCTAAGAGTTTCCACATTACACACACTAAGAAGCATGTGACACATACTAGAAAATATCATGTTGCTCAGAATAGGGAATATCATGCTGTACCTCTTGTTAATTTTCATGCTAAACCCAAGTTCAATCAGAACTTGAGGAGAACTAACAAGAAAGACCCAAGAAATTGTGGGTACCTAAGGAAAAGATCATCCCTGTTGTAGATATCCATGGCAGCCAAGAAGACAAAGCAAAACATGTCATGGTACTTGGACTCCGGGTGCTCGCGGCACATGACGGGAAAAAGGTCTATGTTCCAAGACCTGGTGCTTAAATCTGCTGGAGAAGTAAAGTTTGGAGGGAACCAGAAGGGCAAGATCATCGGCTCTGGAACCATAAGCATTGGTAACTCTCCCTCTATAACTAATGTTCTTCTAGTAGATGGATTAGCTCATAACTTATTGCCCATAAGTCAATTAAGTGACAATGGTTATGACATAATCTTCAATCAAAAGTCTTGTAAAGCTATAAGTCAGAAGGATGGCTCAAACCTATTTACAGGCAAGAGAAAGAACAACATTTACAAGATTGATCTTCAAGATCTTAAGAATCAGAAGGTCACTTGCCTTATGTCTGTTAGTTAAGAGCAATGGGTCTGGCACAGAAGATTAGGTCATGCTAGTTTGAGAAAGATTTCTCAGATTAACAAACTTAATCTGGTCAGAGGACTCCCTAATCTGAAATATAAATCATATGCTCTTTGCGAAGCATGTCAGAAAGGGAAGTTTTCCAAACCTGCATTCAAATATAAGAATGTTGTCTCTTCCTCTAGGCCGCTAGAACTTCTGCACATTGATCTGTTTGGCCCAGTCAAAACAGCATCTGTCAGAGGGAAGAAATATGGATTAGTCATCGTAGACGACTATAGCAGATGGACGTGGGTAAAGTTCTTGAAACACAAGGATGAGTCTCATACAGTGTTCTTTGACTTCTGCACTCAGATCCAATATGAGAAAGAGTGTAAAATCATAAAGGTCAGAAGTGATCATGGTGGCGAATTTGAGAACAAATTCTTTGAGATTTATTTCAAAGAAAATGGTATTGCCCATGATTTCTCTTGCCCTAGAACTCCACAGCAAAATGGAGTTGTAGAGCGAAAGAATATGACTCTACAAGAAATGGCCAGAACCATGATCAATGAAACCAATATGGCTAAGCATTTCTGGGCAGAAGCAATTAACACTGCATGCTATATTCAGAATAGAATCTTTATAAGACCTATTCTTAATAAGACTCCTTATGAATTGTGGAAGAACAGAAAGCCCAACATTTCTTATTTCCATACATTTGGATGTGAATGTTATATTCTGAACACTAAAGATCATCTACATAAGTTTGATTCTAAGGCACAGAAGTGTATCCTTCTTGGATATTCTGAACGCTCAAAAGGCTACAGAGTATACAATACTGAAACATTGATTGTTGAAGAATAAATCAATATCAGATTTGATGATAAGCTTGGTCTTGAAAAGCCAAAGCAGTTTGAGAATTTTGCAGATATTGAATGCTCTAACTCAGACTCTGAAGAACCCAGAAGCAAAGTGTTAGAAGATCAAGTTGCTGCTTCATTAGAGAATCTCATAATTTCTGAAGAGCCAACTATCAGAAGATCTTCTAGACTCAACTCTGCTCACTCAGAAGATGTTATCATTAGGAAGAAAGAAGATCCTATCAGAACAAGAGCATTCCTTAAGAACAATGCAGAATGTCAATTTGGTCTAGTATCACTTATTGAGCCAACTTTTGTTGATCAAGCTCTGGAAGATGCTGACTGGATAATTGCCATGCAAGAAGAACTAAATCAGTTTACAAGGAATGATGTATGGATCTTGTTCCAAGACCAAAAGGATTTAACATCATTGGAACTAAGTGGGTCTTTAGAAACAAGTTAAGCGAAAAAGGAGAAGTTGTAAGAAACAAAGCCAGACTGGTTGCTCAGGGCTATAGTCAGCAAGAAGGTATTGACTATACTGAAACCTTTGCACCAGTGGCCAGGTTAGAATCTATTCACTTATTAATTTCTTTTGCTACTCAACATAACATCACTCTGTATCAGATGGATGTTAAGAGTGCCTTCTTAAATGGTTATATAGATGAGGAAGTATATGTCCATCAACCTCCTGGTTTTGAAGACTCTAAGTCTCCAGAACATGTTTTCAAATTAAAGAAATCATTATATGGCCTGAAGCAAGCTCCCAGAGCTTGGTATGAAAGATTAAGTTTCCTTCTGGATAATGGTTTCACTAGAGGACAAGTGGATACAACACTCTTCTGTAAAACCTTTAAAAAGGATATTTTAATTTGCCAAATATATGTTGATGATATTATCTTTGGAACATTTAATGCTACACTTGGAAAGGAGTTTGCTAAATCTATGCAGGCTGAGTTTGAAATGAGCATGATGGGAGAACTCAAGTACTTCCTTGGGATCCAGATTAATCAAACTTTTGAAGGAACTTATGTTCATCAGACCAAGTATGTGAAAGAACTTCTGAAGAAGTTTAATCTTTCAGAAAGCAAAGTAGCAAAGACTCCTATGCATCCAACGTGTGTTCTAGGTAAGGATGAGGTAAGTAAGAAGGTAGATCAGAAGCTCTACAGAGGTATGATTGGATCTCTTCTATATCTTATTGCTTCTAGACTTGACATTTTATTCAGTGTTTGTCTGTGTGCAAGATTCCAATCAGATCCTAGAGAATCTCACTTAACTGCTGTTAAGAGAATTCTGAGGTATCTGAAAGGTACTACTAATGTTGGTTTAGTCTACAGAAGATCTGAAGAATACAACTTAGTAGGATTTTGTGATGCTGATTACGCTGGAGATAGAGTTGAAAGGAAAATTACTTCTGGAAGTTGTCAATTTCTTGGAAGTCATCTGATCTCCTGGTACAACAAGAAGCAAGCTACAATTGCCCTCTCTACAACAGAAGCAGAATATGTTGCTGCTGCTGGATGTAGTACACATATGCTCTGGATGAAGAGTCAGCTAGAAGATTATCAGATATATGAGAGTAACATTCCTATCTTCTGTGATAATACTTCTGCTATTTG